>NC_092775.1:44105393-44405549 GCF_047496795.1 Chiloscyllium punctatum | reverse complement strand
AACTATCCCAAAAGTCACTCTTTAAAGTAAAAGTTAACAACATTTTTTGAGTCTAACAGAGAATAATTAACTAACAACTATTTACAACTCTTTTCTCTAAATCTATCTTTTACCTTCCCCGTATAATAATGGTCCAATAAAAACAATCCCGATTATGATTTTTAAAAAAATTTACGTTTCAAAACCAGTCAGCTTGCCGAGTGTCCTCTGTAGATTTTCCCTCTGTCTTCTTTTCTTCTTCTTAAGGATTCTATTTTACAGGTTGCTGATAGGTAAAGGTACCTTCTGAGAGAGCTTTTCTGCAGGCAGCCTGTATTTGTTGGTCACTTGACAGTTCTCTTTGCTGCTCTGGATAACTGTTCAAAATGTCTGATATTTATACCTCAAAACATCAGATCGTTTCATTGATTTTAATATTGTTAAAATTCTAAATTCAAACTTGATTGGAGTTTGGTATCTTGGGGCATAATTTAAACTGATTAACCAAATTTGAATTTGTTTTTGTCTCCAGGCAAGCCGGCTACTCTAGATGTTCGACCAAATGTTACGTTGTTACCTTGTTCAGAACACTTTACTGTGTCAGGTAGTTCTGCTAGCTTTTCAACTCTCTTAAAGGTACAGTACACCTCTACACCTTCATAACACATAATTGTTAGTTACTGCTGTTTCACATATCATACATTCTTCCACTGCATTCACACTAAAACTCACCATTAAAAGATTCATTCAAGACTGCCCTCAACAGCCAGACACTGAGACCGTATCCACTGCAGTGGCCTTCCCTTCTCATCAGATGTTAAACTGTTTGGGTCTCCAACTGAGAAACAGGAAAGGGTAAGGTTCCAGAGGGACATGTACCTCTCTGTCTCCTTTGCTTCAACGAAAGCAATTCCTTTCCTATGGGAGTTTAGTGCTGCAGATTCTGTGACCTGGCTTAAACTAGTTTTTAAAATCATTATCTGGGACCAAACAATGTTCAAGGTAATCTTTTTAAGCACACATTGTTGGCCACACACAGTAATCATTTCATGCTAGCAGTCTGTGGGTCTCAGGGCTCTCTGAACTACTGTGATCCTTCTGTGTTAACCACATTTGAATTGCAGCTGCTTCAACTTTACTATGGAAGTTTGGAATTTAAAAATGACTGCCCCATCTGTGAATAATGTGTGAATGTGTTTTAGCTTTAAAGTTACATTGTCACTCTGACCCAGTAACTTGAATCTTTAAATCTAGGTCATGATTCTCAGCCCTGTAGCTTTATTGGATGATTTTAGATTAATCATCAAATCTCTCCAAACTTCTCAGTTTCCTTTTCTCCCCCTTTGGAATTCAAATCACTTAAATATATCTGTTTCTAAATCTGATTTAGCAACATCTGAAATTAAAATATATCAATTAATCTTGAGACTATGGTAAGAATCAGAATCCTGAATCCTAAAACTTTGCAGTATGTTTTTAACTCCAAGATCTGCCCAATCCAGTGCAAAGTCATTTCAAATACTCTGAATATTTTGAATTCCCTTTCATTCTAAATCCTGAGTCATATTTCAAACACAATAATATCACATACATGGAATGTGTCTTTTGTTCACACAAAAGAATAGCAGGTAATAAAACAGAAAATTCAGAAGAAACTCAGCAGGTCTGGAAGCATCTGTGTAGAGAGACAGCAAGAGAGTTAATGTTTTAGAATGAAGAAAAAGAAAATCTACAGCACAGGAACGGGCCATACAGCCCTGCAAGCCTGTGCCAATCAAAATCCACTGTCTAAACCTATCACCTAATTCCTAAGGATCTGTATCCCTCTGCTCCCCACCTACTCATGCATCTGTCCAGATGCACCTTAAATGAATCTACCGTGCCTGCCTCCACTACCTCTGCTGGCAACGCATTCCAGGCACATACCACCCTCTGTGTAAAGTATTTTCCACATGTACCCCCCTTAAACCTTTCTCCTCTCACCTTGAACACCATGACCTCTCATTACTGAATCCCTCATCCTGGGGCAAAGCTTATCTCCATCCACCCTGTCTAAACTCTTCATGATTTTGTAGACCTCAATAATCAGGTACCCCTCAATCTCCTTTTTTCTAATGAAAACAATCCTAAACTACTTCCATAGCTAGCACCTTCCATCCCAGGCAACATCCTTGTAAACCTTCTCTGCACCCTCTCCAAAGCGTCCACATCGTTTTGGTAATGTGGCGACCAGAACTGTACACAGTATTCTAATTGCAGCCCAACCAAAGCTTTGTACAATTTTAACATGACCTGCCAGCTCTTATACTCAACACCCTGTCCGATGAAGGCAAACATACCATATGCCTTTTTGACGACTCTATCCACCTGTGCAGCCACCTTCAGGGTACAATGGATCTGAATTCCAAATCTCTCTGCTCATCAACTTTGCCCAAGGCTCTTCCGTTTACAGTATAGTTCGCTGTAGAATTAGACCTTCCAAAATGCATCACCTCACATTTGCCTGGTTGGAACTCCATCTTCCACTTCTCTGCCCAACTCTCCAGTCCATCTATATCCTCCTGTATTCTTTGACAGCACCCTATGCCTTCTGCTACTCCACCAATCTTCGTGTCATCTGAAAACTTACTGATCAGACCAACAATGCCCTCTTCCAGATTGTTTATGTATATCACAAACAATAGTGGCCCCAGCACTGATCCTGTGGAACACCCCTAGTCTCCTTTCTCCATTTCAAGAAACTCCCTTCAACTATTGCTCTGTCTCCTGTTGCTCAACCAGTTCTTTATCCACCTAGCTAGAACACCCTGCACACTGTGACTTCACCTTCTCCATTAGACTACCATGGGGAATCTTATCAAATGCCTTGCTATAAAGTCCATGTATATGACATCCACAGCCCTTCCTTGATCTATCAACTTGGTCACTTCCTCAAAAAACTCTAATAAGTTGGTAAGGCATGATCTCCCCTGCACTAAACCATATTGTCTATCACTGATAAGCCCATTCTCTTGCAAATATAAATAGATCCTATTCCTCAGTACCTTCTCCAGCAACTTTCTCACCACTGACGTCAGGCTCACTGGTCTGTAGTTACCCGGCATATCCCTACTACCTATCTTGAACAGGGGGACAACATCAGCAACTCTCCAGTCCTCCGGCACTTTATCTGTGTTTAAGGATGCTACAAAGATATCTGTCAGAGTCCCAGCTATTTCCTCTCTTGCTTCCCTCAGCAACCTGGAATAGATCCCATCTGGTCCTGAGGATTTATCAACCTTAATATCCTATAGCCTACCCAATACATCCTCCCTCCTTATGTCAATGTGATTCAGAGTAAACACACTTCTATCTCTAATCTCAGCATTCATCATGTCCCTCTCCTCAGTGAACACTGATGCAAAGTAATCATTGAGAATCTCACCCATTTTCTCAGGTTCGACACACAATCTTCCTTCTTTCCGTATCCTTTAGTGGACGAACCCTTTCTCTAGTTATCCTCTTGCTTCTTATAAATGAATAAAAGGCCTTAGGATTCTCCTTAATTCTGCTCACCAAAGTTATTTCATTACGCCTTTTAGCCGCATGATTCCTAGTTTAAGATTGGTCCTACTCTCCCAATATTCCTCCAAGGCCTGTTCTGTTCTTAGCTGCCTGGACCTTATGTACGCTTCCCCTTTTCTCTTGGCTAGACGCACAATTTCTCCTGTCGTCCACAGTTCACAAATCTTGCCTTTCCTATTGCTTGTTTTAAGTCTGAAATAACACTATTTCAGAAAACATTGAGCATTTTCTGTTTTTATTCCAGCTTTACAGCATCTGCAGTATTTTGCTCTTCTAAGAAGAGCAGATGCATTCGGGGAAGGTAAATAACAATGAAATAGCAAACTGCTTTAAGATGATTACAAAACAGGCCACGTAATGCTAAACCATTTTTAAGCGATATAGACACTGGCTTGCAATCCACTCAATTCCAAAGGCTATTTGTCCAGTCTATCTCTTTCACTCAAGAATAGAACAAAGAAACTGTTTCAACACAGTATTAGAGATTCAGCAGCAGCTTTTCACAGTCAGTCTCTGGCAAATATTATGAACTTGTTGATATATGTTCCTACTTCTGAAATGCACAGCCCCTTAAACCCAAGTTTTCATCTCATTCCCCAGGTACCTTAAGCCCTTCTTCTTATCCTCTGTCAGGGCAGAGTGATTCCCCTCATGAAGGGTCGACAGCAACAATCTATTCTCTTCTCTCTCTTTAAAACTGTGGGTCTCCACCTTTTGATCAATCAGGAAAGTGGCCATAAAGCTCTTATCCTTGTGTCAGTTTCCCTATTCCTAAGACTAGATTTTCCAGTCTGTTGAAAGTGGATGGGACTACAGATTCCTTTTCTAACATTCCAATGCCTTTTTTTATCTGTCTTGGAGAGAGAGCTTTCTTTTTTCCCCCACTTGGTATCAACACACAATTGACACTCTCTTTTGCCATAACTTACCAGTAAAACTATCAATGATTCTGTTACATAATAAATGTCGTCCCTGGTAACATACTTAAAGACTGCAAATTCTGAGCCTTTCCTGCACAGCTTTGTTCCACCTCTGCTACAACCATATGTCTCTTGCCTTTTTTGCCTCTTTCCTTGATGTGTTTGCATAATAAAGCATCAGGAACTGCATTTTCCCAGACCACTGATCTGTTCTACATTTCTGCATCATCCTGTTCCTCATTCACCCTTTCCTGTCTGCAGGAGATTCTCTGTCCTGTCAACTCTGGCATCCCAATTATAATTCCAACTGGCTGTACCTTTCCTCCAACTGCTTAAACTTTGTTTGATAAGACTGCTTTCACTTTCTGTTTCTATGGATTATCTACTGTTCTGTTTCATGGAGAGGATTGTCCAAAGTCTCCACAATCTGGATCCAACCTAGAAACAAAAATAGAAACTGCTGGAGAAGCTCAGCAGGGCTGGCAGCATCTGTGGAGAACACTTGAGAAGAGTCACTCAATCCAAAACATTAACTCTGATTTCTCTCCACAGATGTTGCCAGACCTGCTGAGCTTTTCCAACAATTTCTATTTTTGTCTCTGATTTACTGCATCCTCAGTTCTTTCTGTTTTTATTTAGTATCCAACCTAGAATGCTTCTACCACCAAACGAAGTAAGCAATGCTTTCTCATCACACAATCTCTCATTTTTTTAATATAATTGTCTAGTTGCTGCTTTTAACTTGCATAAAGTTAATACAACTTTGCTCAGACACACTTCACATCCATTCATGTTTACTAGCATCTAACACTGAGACTAAACACTAACATTGACACACCACATGGACACATTTTCCTTTTTTTTGTCTTTTTCACAGCACTCTAGACTCGGTGGTACTCCCAAGGTAACTTCTAACCTTTCCCTCACCTCTGTTTCTTTATCCCAGCAGATATTTTTGTGCATCCAATAGTTTCCCAGGATTCTAACCCTTTTGTTCCAGAATTTTGTTCTGTTATTCAAGCAAAATTTAGTTTATCCTCTGACAGGCTTCCAACTAAATGTATTGTTTCCAAACATTAAAGACTTTCCAGACAATAAAAATGTCAATAATCTCAGCAACCACCGCCATGTGTGACTTCTTATTTCCACGGCTGTTTACCGGTCCTGTTTTGTAGTGATTCTGCCTTTCTCACACAATGGCTCTTGATCCACCTTTGGAGGTGCTGATTTAACAGAATCTACATAGTTGTTTTGGACACAGCATGCTCTCCTTTTTCTTCTTCCATGCTACCATCTCCAACTTCGATCTAATTGGTAGTTCATCTGGTTGCAAGACCAACACCCTGCCTATAGTGATGGATAAAGTTACTCCCATTCTTGGTATGTCTGATCATCCAACCTCCCGGCAATCAATAGCCCACCCTGTTTGCAATTCCAATTATCATAAAGCTTCAAATGGGACTCAAAATGGAGAAGGTTGCAGGTTCAAATAAGGCAAAGGTTTTATTTTGGCCTATGCATCTGGAGATAAAGCTTGATAGAAATTGTACAACAAATGAAAGTTTGTGTACCATTTGTCCCATGACCATAAACCATACAAGAGGATCACTGTGTCGACGTCTCTTTAAAAGCTTGGACCAGTCACAATTGTGATAAATACTTTCCATTGTAAGGCTAGTCAAGCTTGTGCTATGTAACAAGTATATCTCCTATATTCCCTATGTTCTCATCTTAGTTCCAGGGTATCTCTGCAGGAGTTCTTCAGGGTGGTGTCCTAGACCCAACCATCTTCAGCTGCTTCATTAATGACCTTCCCTCCAGTAGTTAAAGATTGGGATGTTCACTGATAGTTCCACAGTGTTCAGCAAAACTCACGACACGTCAGATACTAGAGCAGTCCCTGTCCAAATGTAGCAAGACCTGGAGAATATCTAGGTTAGGGATGCATAATGAATGCTGGCCCGGGCAGCAATACCCATATACCCTGAATGAATGTGTATTTCTGAATTAAACGTCCACTCAATATGCTTTATTTTAATCCTAAAAGCCTTAACCAAGCCTTAAATACTAACCTCCCAGTGCGCTATGTATCTATGTGCCCTTCTATGTCTATCCAGTTATTCAGATAGTTTCTGTACTACTGGCTCTCATGACCGACAACAAATGGACTGAAGTGGTTCACGAAGGCAGCTCACCACCACCTTTTCAAGGGCATCAAGGGATCACCTCATCAGCAAACGATTGAAAGAAAGCCTTCCCACCATTCCACTGTCAGTCCCCCCAGTGATGCCTGACATCCTTCGAGCCCAGTCTGTTGCTGCCACATAAGGTGTGATGTTCAAACCTGTGGTGTGAAGGATCAAAGCTGTTCCAGAAAGTCCTGCAAGGCCACCTGCAGTGTCCCCTAGTGGATTTCAGAAGTTTTCCACCAGCCATTCTGCAGCTACTGTGGTTACACAAGTCCACGACTTTTAGCACCTCTGGACTCTCAATACAGACATCAATATTGCTACAAAGCCCAATTTTACTGTCCGTGTTAAATAATAACAGTGCAACATTGAATAATGTCACATCAAGGACAAACGGTAAAAGATTAACAGCAAAGGTGCTTTATCTGAATGTATAAGTGTTCATAGCAAGTTTAATTAGCACAAATGGTGATAAATAGTTTTGATCTGATATCCATTCCGGAGATGTGATTGCTTTGTGATCAAAGCTGAAAACTAAATATTCCAAGCTACTTTATTTTTAACATGTATAAATAAAGTGGATAGAAAGGGGTGGAGGTAGCCTTCATGAAGAAAGTCATGAGTGAGGATTTTGGCTCAGATCAGAAACAGTATGGATGAAGAAAAAAAGTCAGAAGGTGTCGTCTATAGGCCACCTACTGCTGAGGAGAGAAGTGGTCTATGTAACAAAAGCAGTGCAATAATTGTCAGCACATCTTCTCTTCATAAAATCTGAACAAACCAAAGTGGCAAAAGTCATTTGGAGGATAGATTCTCCTTTAGGCTATTGACTCTTTGTCCAGAATTTTCAAGAGCTTCTCAGTGAATGATATAGTACCATTTTTGTTAATATCATGTCATTCACATGCAACTTTTTCCACCCAGGATGGTTTGTATGTGGAATGAACTGCCTGAGGAAGTGGTCAATGCAAATACAGTTAGATCATTTAAAAGACATTTGGATAAGTTCATGAATGGAAAGATTTAGAAGGATATGGGCCAATCATAGGCAAGTGGGACTAATTACAGTTTGGGAAACATGACCGACATGGACAAGTTGGACTGAAGGATCTGTTTCAATGCTCTATGTTTCAGTACTCTATGACTCTATAATTCAGTTGAAGTGAACTTCCTATATTTATTATAGTAATGTATCAACAGAAGACAGGAGCTAACTCACACAAGTAGTGGAGTAAATTTGTGTTGCTTTTCGGCTGTTTATCTTCTGTGTAGACAGTTGAGATGTGCAGGAGAATTTGTGCATAAGTTCCTTTAAGTCCCAGAAAACAGCATAATTTGGGTATACTATAAATGAGAAAACTTTGATGCTTTTTCTCAGAATTTAGGAATAAGGGTCTCTTGTAATTTATCAATTTTTACAGAGCTCTCCAAAAGTGTACTGATGTTTACAATGTTTGTGAGATAATGAATCAGCTTTCCAGGAAATGTTCTCAGAATGTATCTTCATTTTTTTAAGGATTTCCTCAAATCATGACAATATACGCAATAGCTTCCTAACAAAGTTCCTAGGAATGTTTTACACTTTGCAAGTGGATCCACATGAGTATTCCCATATTTACAATGGGGTCTTATGATTTCTTTGTTTATAAGAGGTACCTTCAAATTTCTCAGTATTTAACTGATTTATGGGAGGCATCGGTACTTACGAAAATTGTTGGGAATGTGACATGATCTACAAAGGTTTTTGACAACAGGTCAGTGCTTGGGGGAGTCACCAGTCGTTTATTAATATCTGCAGATAGGATTATACCAATATTTACAACGTTCTCTGCATAGAAAATTAGAGTGTGAGTATCACTGATTCACATGAGATAATAGGTTGAATTTAAATGCTCTCGCCCATTGCGAGTCTGATAGTGGGTTGTATTTAGTCAGATAATAGTGTGTAAAATGGAGGCCTCACCATCTTATGCCTCCTCTCTTGTTTAAGAAGGCTCGCCCCACTGTCAATTGGGGCCATTAACTGGGGAATTAATATCTCCTTGAAGGCTTCATTTTGATGCTGCTGGTATTAACCTTGCTACAAGAGGCACACTACTCTTGGAGCATAACAAACAAACCTGTGCAATTACCTGTGGGCTCCCTCATTCAAAGACACCAAACATTGAGAAGGGTGGTGCCTACTGAGAGTGACTTGTGCTGCAGACACCCTCTTAAGACAACAATCTCTTCTCCAGCCTCCATTTACAGATGGCTTGAGAAGCAGCCATGATACCAGGCCTGAAATGGGTATTGTAGCAGCAGATTTTTATTTAATTTTTTCTTTCATGGAATGAAAATATAACAGAAAATGCCTGCATTTGTTGCCCTTCCCTAATTGATCTTGAACAAAGAGGCTTAGAAAGTAGTCACAGAGCATAGTTAAGAATCATCCATATTGTTGTGAATCTGGAGGCATTAGCAGGACAGACCAAGTAAGGATGGCAGGTTTACTCCCATAAAGGATATTAGAAAGGGTTTTGCAATAATGGCGGATAGTTATTTTGATCACCATGATTGAGATTATAAATTGAATTTAAATTCCAACAGCTGCAGTGGAGGCATTTGAACCCTGCCATCAGTATTATCATGGGTCTCTGGAATGCTAGTTTAATGGTATTTTACCATGGATCAGAGAAAGGCCATGTTTAATCTTCCAAGAATGTGAAAAAACTGGCTGATCCTTTTTTATGAGTAACAATAGAAACATGCAAAAAATGTTTGAGAGAGTGAAGAATGAAAGGTGTTTCTCTCTTCCATCTATTAACTTTTTTAATGTGAAATAAACTTTAGCAGAGCAATCCAATTCATTGTTATATCTTGATATATATCAATAAGAGGAATTCTCCCCTTCCCAAATACTGGGAGTAAATGGAATTTTAATATGCATCTCGTTGTGCTATGCATGACATGAAGGTACTAAGGTTACCAAAGGGAAGCATTGTATTTATAGAATGTCTTGTCATGTCTGTAAAAAAAAAACTTATTGAGGTGCTTTGAAATGAAGTCAAACTTGTTCTTTAACAGATTGTAACAGCATATTTATGCACAAATTGAGGCAAGTGACAAGTTAAAACATTGGTTTAGCTCCGGCAAGATTTTTTTTCTACAATTCTGGGCATCACAATTTAGGAAGGATGAGAAGGCAGAAAAGATTCATGAAAATAAGTCCAGGGATGACAAACTTCAGTCACATGGATTGGAAAAGCTTGTCTGTTCTCCTCAGGGGAAAAAGAATTAAAAGGAAATATGATAACATCAGAGGGGCCTCAGCAGAGTAGACCAGGGGAATTGTTTGTGTTGCAAGATCAAGACTTGAGGGCACTGATTTAAGTTCACTGGCTAAAGGATTAATGGAGACCTGAAGAAAACCGTTTATTTTAATGCAGTAAGTGGTGAGAGTCTGGAACACACAGTATTGTGAAGGTAGATTCAATTATAGATTCAAAGAAGAATTGAACATTTATCTTAAGAAAAAAACTTATGTGACTAAAGGGAAAAAGCAAGACTTTGAGACCAGATGAGAGAGCTTTTGCAGAGAGCTGGTATGGATATAATAGACAGAATGACTTCCTGCAATACTGTAAGCAAAAATTAAATTGTTGGCTTAGGTCAAGTTTTGGATTTTTTTCTAAATGCTATGGACATCAAAATTAGCAGGCAGGACCCCAGCTTTACATTACTTTCAAAAGACAGCATCTTAAACAATCCAGTACTCCTCAGTATTAACAGCTTAGCTCAATATCGGGAGTAGGATTTAAACCCATGACCTACTGGCTCAGAGACAAAGGGTAGAATTGTCATTCTTGATTACAATAATGGGCAGAAGTGCAGGCCAGGAGCTCAGAAAGGCTATTGGACGCCCTCTCAGTGAAATTTTGGAATAGGCAGCCCAATTAAGTGGCCACTGTTCAGCACCCCACACCATTCAGAATGGTGAATAAGCTCCTGAACTTGGAGTGCTAATAAGGCATCATCCAGCACTGTAATATTGACAACACGACTTTCCAGCTGGGCCCTGCTGAGATCTTCCATACTCAGTCACCAGCCACAAGTCATGTATGTAAGAAAAGTACAAAGTTAGGGCTGTCAAACAGGAGGTGCAAAGACCACTATCCCGGTACGGGCAAAATTACGACATCTTCTACACTCTTCTCTCCAAAAGTGTCCAGTTAAGGTTTAACAAATGGCTTCCAGCATGGCATTAGCTGAAAGAGCTAAAATATTACTTGGCAGAAGTGATGAAGGAGAAGGTGACCCTCAGACAAAGAGTCATAGAGGTGTACAGCATGGAAACAGACCCTTAGGTCCAATTTGTCCATGCAGACTAGATCTATTAAATTGATCTAGTCCCATTTGTCAGCATTTGATCAATATCCCTTTTAACCCTGCATCTGACAAGAATGTTGCCATAGGGCTGCTACAGGTCATTAAGGAGGCACATTTGGGACTATAATATGAGAAAAGGCCCTACAGAGAAAAAGCCTTCATGAAACTCGATGAAAGGTGATACTTCAGTTTATTATAAATAGAATCAGCACCCCCATTTTTATTAATGTGTTCAATGGCCTGCAGTTGTGTCGGAATCTAATTGGGGACAATGGCTGACAGAGGAGAAAAATTGAAATGGCAGGATCTTGGGTAACTGTTGTGTGTCAATTGATTAGAAATTTGAAGAAGTCCCTGACAAATGGTAAAATACTAGCCCCATTAAAAAAAAAGTCCATTATTGGGCGCTTGGAGGCATGTGTCAGTCCTTGTTAGGTTACAGCCTGATCTTCATATGGAAGAAGACCTTCCTCACACTTCAGCTATTGAGCACAAAGCTGCCTCCACAAGTTACATGGATCAACATGCTCCACGTTATCCATCTGTTAGTCCTCGGGGAGCAGTGCAATGTCCGTACCTGGCACAGATTGAATGCTTTTCCTGTTGTTTTGGTTTGTGCATCATAATCTAACTTTTTGCTTCCTCATAAACTGAATAAACTAATTCACAATCACTTAAGCTCTTGACAGCCTCTTTAGGGTGGTCCTGATACTTTGAACTTTCATGGCTGAAAAGCTTGAACTGAATTGAATTGAATTTATTGTCACATGGACCAAGGCACAGTGAAAAACTTTGTCCTGCGAGCAATACAGGCAGATCACATAGTTAAATTGCATAGATAAGTAAATAATAGGTAAATAGTGGCAAAAACAAAAACATAGGTACAGGAGTTACCTCAAATTGTCCAGACTGATACTTAACCCTTGACTATCAACACAGAAATAGATTACTGTATTGGTGTAATGGCATGTTTTATGCATTCATGAGAAATGGGTTTCACTGGTTACGCCAACAAGGGAAACTGCTGTTTTCTTTTGGGAGCTTGCTGCATCACAACAGTGAGTACCACTTCAAGAGCACCTCACTGGTTGTAAAATGTTCTGGGACAGCTGTGTTCATGAATGATACTATATTAATGCAAATATTTCTATCTTTGCTGAAAGAATTGTTGTTCCTCCCAAGGAAACAGATTCTATCAACAGCTGCTGCACCCAAAATTCTGAACCTTCACATCCAACACTCTCAGTAGGGTATGTATATAAGAGTAGCTTTATTGTGTACAAATGAGCTGAACTTGTCAAGTAACATACAATTGCCCCAGTCTTTTGAATTACAGTGTCAGTCTCATTACCGAATATAGACTAAAATAATATTCACAACTTTTCAGTAAAAATATAAACATACTTCATTACATTTTAGAATTGGACAAGACTGAAATTTCTGCCTCTTGCTGTTCAAACTTAGTTTATTTTAAGGCAATCAATACAATGTGGTATGTTGAGATTGTATATTATTATGTTAAATAGTTCCTGAGAATCTGTAAGCAAGACATTTGTTTACAAAGACCTGATGCTCTGCCAACTTAACAAGGGAAAGTAGAGAGTACCTACTGGCTTTCTTCATTGGAATTTATGAAGAATATGAGTGGGCCATGCAATGTCAATACAAGTTTACAAAATGCGATAAGAACAATGTTCTACAAATAAACATCGCCACCTTCCTACAATTTATCATTTTTTGATCAATTCCATATTTTAAAGACAGAGATCACCAATACTGCCTTTTCTTCACTACTATGGCAACTTGCATTTTTGCAATACTTCTAACATACTAATACATCACAAGGTGTTTCACCAGAGCATTGTTGCTACAGTCAGACATTTTTTGAGCTGGTTCAAGCTTCACTTTGTTTTCTTCAGAGTTTGACTGTGAACTTTTTCCTTGGCCCTATTCTGTAAGTATGTGAATCACTTTCATAAGGAATGGTAACCTTCTGGGGCTTTGCTGAACTCCCACTGTTTTCAGCAAGCTGGTTATGCTACCATCACTGTTACCTTGGGCAGTTTGATCGAATGCTTCACCAGGAAGTGGCGGGTGGGTTCACTTAGGAACAATGGAACTTCCACCTCTCAGCAAGAGGAAGCTCTCCCCTTTAGAGTTGCTGGCCAATCAAATTGGTTGGTAGATGCAAGAGCTTGGTAATGAGTGGCATTGGGAGTGCAAACAGTCTCAGAGAGATGGCTCAATGGATCCTTAGAGAGGTATGTTGGGGTTATTGTGTGGGAATGTTTGGCCAACTTCAGGAGTATTGATTGGATGGGTTTTAGAGAAACAAGGTTAAGGAGGAAGGGTAGGTAGTATCTTTAGAGGGTATCCTGACACATGAAGCCACCCATTCCAAACCCCATCACACCCCACCACAATGACCATTCAAGATTCAAGAACAGCTGCTTCCCTGCTGTTATCAGACTAAAGAATGGACCTCTCATTTTAGACTTGATTTTCATCTACACCTTCTCTGTAGCTTTAACACCATATTCTAAATTATTTTACCCGGTTGTACTTACGTATGATATGATTCGTCTGGATAGGCTGCAAAACAATGTTTTTCACTATATCTTGGTACATGTGACAATAATAAGTAAAATCAAATATCTCTTTCCTTTCTGTCCCTTTTCTATAAAATCAGGTTGTCCACTCCTGCCTCATTACTCAGGTTGCTAAGTCTACCTGGACCTATTACTGGAGATGTTAGCAGTTAATCAATCATCCCACTCATACAAATTGTTTTTCATTCACTTTGTGCAGTATCTTTATAACTGGCAAATGAAAGCATTGAAAGAAATTGAAAAGTAAAACAAGGTTGTGTTCCATATGGTTGTTTTCTCTCCTAGCAGTGTTCCAGGCTGTTCAATTCTTGGAGATCCCAGGTCAATCCTGGAGGGGTGGCAACTCGACTGATCATTTCAATTATCTTATGGCAGAGGCAGTGTATTCGTCAGGTCAATAGGGTTGTTAATAAGCTGAACTGACCATCAATTAATCACTTAATGTAAACTGATCATTTCAGTACCCACCCAGCTTTCATATTATAAAGGCTGGAGGGCAAAGTGTCTCAGCACAGAAAAAGGCCATTTGGCCCATTGAGTCTGCACCAATCAAACGTAAGCACCTTCCATATTACGGAGGAGGAGCTGCTGATGTCTTAAAACGCATAAAAGTGGATAAATCCCCAGTACCTGATCAGGTGTACCCTAGAACTCTGTGGGAAACTAGGGACGTGATTGCTGGGACCCTTGCTGAGATATTTGTATCATCGATAGTCACAGCTGAGGTGCTGGAAAACTGGAGGTTGGCAAACATGCTACTTAAAAAAAGGTGGTAAGTAAAAGCCAGGGAACTATAGATCAGTGACCCTGACATCAGTGGTGGGCAAGTTGTTGGAGGGAAGTTGGAGGGAATCCTGAGGGACAGGATTTACATGTATTTGGAAAGGCAAGGACTGATTAGGGATAGTCAACATGGCTTTGTGCATGGGAAATCATGTCTCACAAACTTTATTGAGTTCTTTGAAGAAGTAACAAAGAGGATTGATGAGGGCACAGCAGTGGACGTGATCATATGGACTTCAATAAGGTGTTCAACAAGTTTCCTTCCCCATGGGAGACTGACTAGCAAGGTTAGATCTCATGTAACACAGGGAGAACTAGCCATTTGGATGCAGAACTGGCTCAAAAGTAGAAGACCGAGGGTGGTGGTGGAGTGTTGCTTTTCAGACGAGAGGACTGTGACCAGTGGTGTGCCACAAGGATCGGTGCTGGGTCCACTACCTTTTGTCATTTATATGAATGACTTAGATGTGAACTTAGAAGGTATAGTTAGTAAGTTTACAGATGACACCAAAATTGGAGGTGTAGTAGACAGTGAAGAAGGTTACCTCAGAGTACAACAGCATCTTGATCAGATGGGCCAATAGGCTGACTGGCAGATGGAGTTTAATTTAGATAAATGTAAGGTGCTGCATTTTGGAAAGAAAAATCAGGGCAGGACTTATACACTTAATGGTAAGGTCCTGGTGAGTGCTGCTGAACAAAAAGACCTTGGAGTACAGGTTCATAGTTCCGTGAAAGTGGAGTTGTAGGTAGATAGGATAGTGAAGGAGGTATTTGATATGCTTTCCTTTATTGGACAGAGCATTGGGTATAGGAGTCGAGTGGTCATGTTGTGGCTGTACAGGACGTCGGTTAGGCCACTTTTGGAATATTGCATGCAATTCTGGTCTCCTTCCTATCGGAAAGATGTTGTAAAACTTGAAAGGGTTCAGAAAAGATTTACAAGGATGTTGCCAGGGTTGGAGGATTTGAGCTGTAAAGAGAGAGGCTGATTAGGCTGGGACTGTTTTCCCTGGAGCTTCAGAGGCAGAGAGATGACCTTACAGAGGTTTATAAAATCATGAGGGGCATGGATAGGGTAAATAGACAAGGTCTTATCCTGGGGTGGTGTAGTCCAGAACTAGAAGCCCATAGGTTTATGGTGAGAGGGGGAAAAATTTGAAAGGGACCTAAGGGGCAACTTTTTCACGCAGAGGGTGGTGCTTGTATGGAATGAGCTGCCAGAGGAAATGGTGGAGGCTGGTACAATTACAACAACGAAAAAGCATCTGGATGGGTATATGAATAGCAAGGGTTTAGAGGGATAATGGCCAAGTGCTGGCAAATGGCAATAAATTAGATTAGGATATTTGGTCAGCATGGACGAGTTGGACCGAAAGGTCTGTTTCCATGCTGTGCATCTCTTTGACTCTACTATTCTATTTCAAAGTGGTGGGCTATCCTGCTCGAGTTGGTTTACGGGCCTCCAACTGTTGAAAACCCACCCGGCAGGGCTACAGAAAGGCCAAGCGAGATGAGCACATTCATACTGCACAGAGAAATAAATCTGCATTCTCCTTGTCTTCATGGTTGTGTCCCATCATATGATAAAATCACTTGCTGGATAATTTGGAATTTGACAGATAACATTTCTGTGGAACACTGAGATGTTTTACTACATTACAGATGCTGCATCAGTGCATGTTGTTATTGATCTATATACAATGCAACCCTGCATACATTTAGACACTCCTGTTGCAAAATATAAATATTTTTCCGCACCTACTTCTAAACAAAGTAGTTTAAAATTATGATATTGGGGTTGCTCAAAATAACCAAAATATAAAAAGATAAGGGAGCAGCCAGGAGTATAAGATTAGATTAGATGATTTACATGGAGAAGAACATCAAAATCTTAATGGGCCTTATGCCTGTTTCTGTGCTTTAAGATTCTATCATTCAGTGGTAACTGTTGTCAGGAAATATGATGTCCAGTAATCACACGTTTAATGAAATATTGGCTGGTTTATGAACTTTGCTCTCTATATATGTATAACATACAATATACTGTGCACCCTAGTCAAAGAGTGTAGCACTGGAAAAGCACAGCAGGTCAGGCAGCATCTGAGGAGCAGGAGAATTGATGTTTCGGGCATAAGCCCTTCATCGGGAATGCTGATAAAGGGTTTATGCCCGAAATGACGATTCTCCTGCTCCTCACATGCTACCTGACTTGCGTCCTTTTCCAGTGCTACACCTTTTGACTCTAATCTCCAGCATCTGCAGTCCTCATTTCTCCTCTCCTGTACACCCTCCTTATTAATGTTAAAACCTTTCCCATAACATTGATTTCAGAGAGACAATAATGTTATAAAGTGACATATCATCCAACACACCATAAACAATACCACAGGGAACTTGCTAGTAGTTTGTAATAAAAGGTGATTTTATTTTTGAATCAGGTGGTACTTTGGAAGCCTATCAAGAGCCAATGCAGAAAAATTGCTGCAATCTGCAGAAAATCAAAATGGAACTTTCCTGGTTCGTAGAAGTGAGACTACTAACAGTGATTTTTCAATATCAGGTATGCAAAACATGGTCAAGTGTAAATCAAAGCTTTGATAAAAATTAACTTGTAATTAGTGGTTTACTGGGTTATTGCCGATGTGCGTTGGTATTCACCTTTGGAAACCAGCTTACACTTTTGCGGGATTTCCAATCCTAACAGCACTATGGGTATGTTGATCCGCTATGGACTGTAACAGTTTAAAAAGACAAATAGAGATACACAATAAATGGTGCCCTATCCAGGATTAGCCATGTCCCAAAAACAATTTCTTTTTAAGTCTCTGATTTGATCCAGCTAATGACAGAAACTATCAGCCAGAATTCTGATTTCTGACTGCTGGGAGCTGACCCCTGCTGGAATGAGAATTTGTTTTACATTACAGCCGAGTTGGTGTCTTGTTATAAAGTTGCTTTATTGAATGACAAAGTCTGCATGCTAATTTATAATCCATGGAGCCTTCACATGGTGCATGTCTGTAAAATAACGGCACCTCAAACTCTGTTAACTATTGCAGAAATGTTAGAAAAGATCTTCATTGTGCTATCAGAGGTGACAAATTCTCATCTCGTACAGCAGCATCTGTGCGGTTGACTCCAATACTTAGTGTCAATTCACTGGTTTTCAATTTGATTTCAGGCAAAATCAGGCGGTTGAAAAGCATATGGGGAATGGAAACAGACACTTGTGTGCATCCTAAAAATGTTTTCTGAACCCTTTCAAGTTTCACAAATCCTTCCAACAGGAAGGAGACCAGAATTGCATGCAATATTCCAACAGTGGCCTAACCAACATCCTGTACATCTGCAACATGACCTCCCAACTCCTTTATTCAATACTCTTACCAATAAAGGAAAGCATATCAAACGCCTTCTTCACTGTCCTAAATACAGGCCCTTCCTCCCTCAACTGCATTGTGGGCCTACCTACACAAAATAAAATGCAGCGGTTAAGAAGGCATCTCTCCACCACCACCTCAAGGGTAACCACGGACAGCCCAGGCAATAAACGCTACTTCCCGTGAATGAATTTTTAAAAATCCAGATGAACAGGAGCATTAGCACAGAGGAGAAGTGTCAGGGAAGTCAGCCACTTTGAATCTGGCCTATTGAAAGGCAGTGACAAGTCCCATCTAAGAATCTAGGTCTAGTTTGTGACAAAGACCCCCAGTATTTTGATACATTTTGAAAGGCTTATTAAGAAAGTGTTTGGGCACAAGTAACAGTCACTAGCTAAACTTTGCAGTAATCTTCACTTTGGTAGATGCCTGAAATGCTGGCCCCATGGTGGAAGCACCTGCCTAATTTTAGTTCGTCTCAGAAGGACAATCAGGATCAAAAACTCAAGGGCCTTTAAAGGCTATAATTTAAATCTAGGTAAAGGGAAATGATGCATAATGTATATTCAAAAGCAGATAGTTTCATATTTAATCATTCAATGGGGGGTAAAAAGCCATTTGATTAACCATAAGTTTAGTATGCCCCTGCTTTCTCAAGTGGTACTGACTTGGTAACTCAATTAAACATTATGATCATGGCTAGTTCTCCAAATTGTGCTATGCTTCAGTTTTGCAGTAAAAATGAATTCCATGTGGACTAGACCATAAGAGGAGCAGAATTAAGCCATTTGGTCCATTGAGTCTGCTCCACCATGGTGAGATCAATATCATGAATTAAACTAAGGGCCAATGATATGCAGATATATTTAGTAGGTTTAGTTCCCACATAAGTGTTATATATTTTGGCCCTATTTTATTGTCACTTGAAACTTTTACATCTTACAACATAAATTGATTGTTGTACATTCTCAGTAATGTGATTGCATTATCTCACCTTAGGGAATGGTGAGATCAATATCATGAATTAAACTAAGGGCCAATGAGGAGGGAGACAGTAAATAGGAAGCTATAGGACAGTTAGTCCTTGATATGGTGAGTTAAGAATGTATTGGAATTTAACTTTCCTTCCTTGAATAACAATGTTACTTTGTTACCTTCCAATCATCTAGAACGGTTCTAGAATCCAGCCTGTTTTGGAAGATCACAACAATGCATCCATTATCTGTACAACCACCTCTTCTAAATCCCTATGATATTAACCATCATGTACAAGTGGATTTTTCTGCTCTTAGTTCCACTTTTTTGTCTCATATATTTTCTCTAATGATATGAACAATATGATCCTGCCTGTTGAGAGAGTGTAATAACACCATGGCAAGGTTACACTATAAAATGTAAAAGTTTACAATGAAAATATTAAAATGGATTAACAAAAATATGAACAGAATATATCACATTAAATTAGATGTTGAATTATATACTGATGTTTTAACAATGCCCTTCAAACATTGCATTGTAGTTGGGTAGCAACATTGTGGTTTTACACAAAGGAAATTGTGACTTAAAGTTCTCCCTCTCTCATCTTTTATTGTTTCTCCTCTCCATAATGCTTTATTTTTATTTGCTTTTTGCTGTGTTCACTGTTGCGTCTGACTTTTCCTTCATTCTTTCTAGTGGGAGATTGTAGCTGGGGGGGGCATTGATTTAACGGTAGATGGATCCCCAAATGACTGCACTTTTGATGCACTGTTTGAGGTTTGTGAAGCCTTTTCCATTACATTTCCCAGCCACTTGTGTTTTCACCTCAGCTTTTTTTCTCACAGTGTACTTCATTCTTTCTTCTTTCCAATTCCCATCATCATTCCTATTAAGTATTCGTTCATGTCCTCCTTATGTTTTGAACTATCAACCAGAGTATGTTTCCCAGCAATCCATTATCTCCCTGTCAATCTTTAAGTTATTTCACGTGTATTCCTCCTGCCAAGGGTGGTCAACGTGAGGCGCGAGACCTCTTCAATCCCATCCAGCTTCTATTCACTCCTCCTTTGCTATGCTTTCCTGAGAAGCCATACCTTCTAGATTTCTTTTTAAGGAAGCAAATAAAATTAGCATGTGGAAAGTAATTGTTTCTATTCATGTCTTTTTCTATCCCTTCTTCCCCTTTCTCTGTTGATGTCTCACATTCGTCACATTGGTGTTAGGCATTAAGGTTTGAAGTCACAGTTGTAGCTCAGGGCAGCCAGTGAGCCCAATGATATTGACAATATAAAGCCTATATTATCTCCCTCGTTTCACTCAAGTAAGATGAATGTGCTGACCTCTTAATTATATTGTGAATCAGTTTACCTACCCACGAGGCACAGAATTACCAATTTGAGTCCCAAGGTCTATTTAAATCAAGGTTACAACCCCAATGTAATTTTTACATGCAAGACTTGAAAATACTTTTTGACAAGGCACATAAGACCAAGGGCAACACTTTCACTTTAATACACCATTGCAGACACTCTAATAGAGAAATTAAGGATAAAGATGGAGTAACTGTTTCCCAGATTCTGTAAATCTGTTCACTAGCTTGGACAAAGGTGGTTGAAAGGGTCATTTCCAGTACTTTCCCACATAAGGATCTGAGTTCAATGCAGAAAGGAGTGCAATGACCTTATGAACAGGAACAGTGAATATGACTCATCATGTCTTCTCCTCAATCAATAAAGCCTGATGACAATCATCATTGTCGAAAATTTCCTCCTGTCTATCACATTCTTCAGAGTACAATTACGTGGGAGCTGTGCAACACCTGGATTTATCATTCAGTGCTAATTTAGTTTGCTTTCTTTACATCACATATCAATTCTCCTCTCTTTTTCATATGACCACCACCAAGTACTCCTTTTTCACTCTACATTTACAGTCATCACTCCACATCCTGTTTTCATCTTGCTTCTGCTCCATTTCTCTGCTCATAGTTTCATACACCTATGTATCGCCATTACTCCTAAATGGTCTTATTCTAATGTGATGATCAAAACCAGAATTCTGCAGGTGCTGGAAATCCGAAATACAAACTGAAAATGCTGGAGAGAGAAATTAGTGTCTTCTGTTATTTCTGATTTTCAGATTATGTTACCTTCTGGATTTCACCCACATGACAAAATAGCTTCTCTGTGTTTACCCTTTTAAAAGAATTGTATTATTTAAGTCCTCTCAGTTAGGCCACCCTCAACCTTCTAAACTCAAAGGACTGTATATCATTTTTGTGCAACCTTTCCTTGTGATTTATCCTTTAAGCCCAGCATTCTTGTAACAAATTTGTACTGTACCCACTTCAAAGTTAATACATTGTTCCTGAGACTTAGTAGCCAAAGTGAATGTGATAGTCCAAATGGAGTTTAACCATGGCTGCAGCTAAAACATCACTTTCTTAATTTTGACTTCCATCTCCACCTTGAGATTTTGTTTTCTTCTTTCATGGGATTTGAGGATTGCCGGGAATGTCAATATTTGTTGCAATCCCTAAATAAATAAATAAAGGCTTGCATTCAGTTACCTTTTTAGATCACTTGTCGTGTTTGAACAATCGCTATTAAGTTAACTGATCAACCCATCCTCTTCCGGATATTTTCTCTGTATAGCCGCATTTCCTTAGCAAAGTCCAACAGCAAAGTTAAATTAGCTTTGGAGCCTGATTAGTGTCAGTAAACCCATACTTCTGAATCACAAAGCATCTGTCACAGGCTGCAACGTGGATTTCTTACTGAAACTTACATGTTAAAATGGTGTGTGGACACTACAGTGTGGATCCAATAAGTGCCCCTTTGCAAATATTTTAACCCCATACATGCCCTATGTACAAATGATTAAAATCAAGGCTTGCATTTTCATGCTTTAAAGATTGGATTTTAAAGAAAAATATTGTCAGGTTATTACTAAGAAAATATTGATCATCACTGGCAATTCACAGATACTGAAATGAAAATAAAGATCCTGTGTCATGCCATCACTTGCTAGTAACGAATATTTAAAAGTCAGTAACATTCATCCATTTTCAACAGGAGAGGTTAAGACTCTGGAAGTTAATTTGTACCCAGATATTGATGAGATGAATGCATGGATAATAAGGCCATGGAGAAACATTTTACAACTTGTGGAGGAAAAGGGGGTGAACTGATATCAGAACTTCATATCAGCGAATCTTCAAACACCATTGCAGAAGGTTACAGGGTAGTCATCAGTCTGGACTTTCACCCCTCCTGTCACTTATTGTTGTGTCAGCCCAGTTATAAAGGATGAAAGATAGGCAAGATTTAATAGATTAATAATCTTTCAAATGGACATTTCGGTAGCCTGATGGGGGTTGTGCATGGCGACCCCATGGAATTGGAAGTTTAGCAGACTCCGAGAGAATTACCTGGGAAACTGAAGATTTCACTGAGCAATTCCTCTACATTCCCCTCCCATTAAAAACCTAATCTAATTGCCGACTGATTCCCAACTACACCTCTCCCAGACCCTGATCTGCCACCCCAATGTCATCGCCGGATCTGATACCACCCCCACCAGCTTCCTCTCCCACACATGGTACCCAGCATTTCCCTCTGCCTATGCTCCTCTCTGCTACTTCAGGACTCAACATCCCTTCCCCCTGTTGCCAGTCCTGCCCAGCCACCAGACTCAATACCCGGTATCCCAGTCGCAGAACCAGACACTTGCCTCCATGACATCAGGCCTACTATCTCACACCAACCCTGACTTACCCTCTACCCTAAACACTCCATCACTTACCTGGCCCTCTTGCCACCTTGCGATCTAGCACCCTTTCACCTAGTACCTTGCCCTTAGTCACTTAGCAACCTGCATACCTGACACTCTATCCCATCTCTCCTGGCATATTACCCTCTTGGCACCCTAATGTCACAATGACTGTTTCACAGGAGTTGGAGAAAGTGAGGACTGCAGATGCTGGAGTACCAGAGTTGAAAAATGTGATGCTGGAAAAACACAGCAGGCCAGGCAGCATCCGAGGAGCAGGAGAATCAATGTTTTGGGCACAAGCCCTTCCCTAGGAATGAGGCTGGTGTGCCAAGCCAGCTGAGATAAAAGGTAGGGGGGAAAGAATTTGGGGGAGGGGCGCTGGGAATACGATAGGTGGAAGAAGGTGAGGGTGATAGGCCAGAGAGGGGGTGGGGGCGGAGAGGTCGGGAAGAAGATTGCAGGTCAAGAGGGCGGTGCTGAATCTCCCGTCCTGCCCCCTGTGAAAACGCCATCTTCCCAATTCCTCTGCCTCCACCGCATCTGCTCCCAGGAGGACCAATTCCACTACTGAACAACTCAAATGGCCTCCTTCTTCAAAGACCGCAATTTCCCCTCAGACATGGTCGACAATGCTCTCCACCGCATCTCCTCCACTTCCCGCACCTCCGCCCTTGAACCCCGCCCCTCCAATCGCCACCAGGACAGAACCCCACTGGTCCTCACCTTCCACCCCACCAACCTCCGGATACATCGTATCATCCTCCATCATTTCTACCACCTCCAGACAGACCCCACCACCAGGGATAGATTTCCCTCTCCACCCCTATCAGCATTCAGGAGAGACTACTCCCATCGTGACTCCCTTGTCAGGTCCACAGCCCCCACCAACCCAACCTCCACTCCCGGCACCTTCCCCTGCAACCACAAGAAGTGCAAAACTTGTACCCACACCTCCCCCCCCACCTCACCTCCCTCCAAGGCCCCAATGGATCCTTCTACATCCGTCGCAAGTTCACCTGCACCTCCACACACATCATTTACTGTATCTGCTGCACCCGATGTGGTCTCCTCTACACTGGGGAGACAGGCCGCCTACTTGCAGAATGTTTCAGAGAACACCTCTGGGACGCCCACACCAACCAACACAACCGCCCCGTGGCTAAACACTTTAACTCCCCCTCCTAATCCGCCAAGGACATGCAGATCCTTGGCCTCCTCCATCGCCAGACCCTGGCCACACGACGCCTGGAGGAAGAGCACCTTATCTTCCGCCTAGGAACCTCCAACCACACAGGATGAATATAGATTTCTCCAGCTTCCTTATTTCCCCTCCCCCCCCCCCACCTTATCTCAGTCCAGCACCGCCCTCTTGACCTGCAATCTTCTTCCCGACCTCTTCGCCCCCACCCCCTCTCTGTCCTATCACCCTCACCCTCACCTCCTTCCACCTTTCGTATTCCCAGCGCCCCTCCCCCAAGTTCCCTCCCCCTTACCTTTTATCTCCGCCCTCTTGGCACACTAGCCTGGGGAAGGGCTTGTGCCTGAAACGTCGATTCTCCTGCTCTTTCACAGGAGTTGTTGAGGTGACCATCTATGTTACTGGACTTTTAAATATCACCATACCATCAGCTGTCCGCTGTGAAAAAGGAATGCAGTTTGCAACCTTCTGACTGTTTTGTATTATGAGGGACCTGTCAGAATGGAAATATTGAAGGAGCTGGGATTGGAATCTCATGTCACAAAGCAGATTTCTGTTACAAAAAAGGGATTGGAGCAGCTTTCCACATCTGATCGCCACTCCTCGGAAAATCCAGCCCAAGTGGTGTTCTCAATTTAAACTTGTTTCTTTCTTCTACAGCTTTAAATGATAAAGTCCATCACTTTCGGATATTTACCTCACCTGATGAGGGAATGTTTTATCTTCATGAAAACAGGAAGTTTCCAACAATTAATGATCTTTTGGCATTCTACAAGACGAATTGGAAGACCCTTGGGTTTTTGTTGACAAAACCTTGTGCAAAGGTATTTATTGAGAGTTCACACTTTGTAAGTGAAAACTGTATAGAAAGACTTGATATAGAATGTTGTGACATTAAGGACAAAATGTTACTACATTCAGGGCAGCTTAACCAACAGCTTCTGTAAATAACGAAAATGAGGTGTGTATGTATTGTACCTGAGGTAACATTATTATCTGTATGTGATCTGGAAACTATGCAACAGTTCTTGCATTTAATGCTTGATAGATTACAGAATGTGAATAAAAACTTTCTTTCATGTAACTCCTTTAAAGTATTACAAGTCTCAAACTGCTTCAAAAGAAATTAAGCCGTGAGGAAAGAAACAAGACAAAATGGAAGTTTTTCATCTGGAACTCAGGACTAGGATTAACCAAGCCTCGGAACAGTATGGTGATTATTAGATTTGATTCTGTTATTGGAAATCAGGTATTAAATAATATGTGCTACAAATTACAACTGAAACCAATTTAAAATCATCAGACTAACTTGCAGTGTGTTGTGTTAGCATTAGCAAGAAGCTGCATATAATACCATCCATGGGCCTGTTTTATGTAGGCAAAACTTTTTCCTACATACAGCTGTACCTTTCTCATGGGATCAAAAGAGGGTTGGTGGTGACTACCAATCTCTTCTGCAATCTAATGGAAACACCCTGACCAATCAGATCTACTATCTGCTCTAAGAACAAAAATTGACAGTTAGCTGTGCTTGCTGTGTGAAGATTAGAGTGGTGCTGGAAAAGCACAGCAAGTCAGGCAGCATCCGGGGAGCAGGAGAATCGGGCAGGAGCCCTTCATCAGGACTTTTCTTGCCTCTGTGTAACAATGTTTGATTTCTTCACATAAAATACATTTTGTTAACTCTTGGAGCAGAGTCACTCTCAACCTGGCTATTCACAGATCACCTGATCAACAGATCTGTGATCACTCAAGCTGTGTGCCTGTGTAAATCAACAAATAACAATAATTTCAACTTCTAAATGAACTTGAGGAATTGTTTTATTCAGAACAGACAGTGTAAGAAAGAAAAAGAATTGTGGTACAAATTAGGAATATAACAGCACATAACGTTTCTCTTTCCACATGACATGTGAGTTTTGATTAACATTACCAACTTACTTACACAGGGTTGCAAGATCCACAACTGCAAATGGCCAATGATCAATCCCTCTATATCATTACACAATGTTAAGTATAAAGATTAATGATACAACAAGTCATAAGCATTGTGGAGTTACGAAATTTCTTTTGTGTTTTCTCTGTGCTGTTATATCTGTGGTTTTTGATGTCTGTTTTTATTCAGGGTAATCTGGGCAGGACCCTATTTCTGAAACATTAAAATAAAGAAGTTGAGGACAGAGTCATCCTAGCTAGACTAATTTACTTCCGATTCTATGGCTGAAAGTTAAGTAACGAGATATCTGTAGTTACAAGACAGCTGCAGTATCAGAACTGAGCATGGGGGGAGTGTTTCCAAATAGACTTATTAAACTGACCTCAGAGTTGTATGATTTCCCCAATATGCTGACTTGTACAGCTTACAATATTGATGTAATTTAGATATTCTATCAGAACATTTTGCCTTGAGAGTTTAATTTATGCAAAAAGAAAGAACTTGCATTTAAGTTGAAAATCACACAACACTAGGTTATAGTCCAACAGGTTTATTTGGAAGCACTAGCTTTTGGAGCGCTGCTCCTTCATCAGGTGGTTGTCTCTTTTAAGTTGCACTTTCTCATGCCTTCAGAGTATCACAAAATGCTTCACAATCAGTGGTTAAATTTTGAATGACAGTTACTGTTATAATGTCAGACAATTTGTGCACAGAAATATGCCTCTAACAATAAGTTAATGAATTATTGGGTAGCCTGTTTTTTGATAGAACTTTCTTAAAGAATTATTATGTGGAAGGAGGCCATTCAGACCATTGTGCCTGTACTGGTTCTACTCCCTCATGTCAATCTCCTGCTTTTTCTCCTTGTATACCATTTCCATCCAAATAATCATCCAATGCCCTCTTGAATGTCTCAACTGAACTCACCGCTGCCAGATTCCAGGCACAGCATTCTGTACTCTAAAGTACAGGGTGAAAATGTCTTTTCTGAAATCACCTTTGCTTCTTTTGCATATCATTCTAAATCTATGCCCCTCTCATTCTATTTTTAACAAACAGAAGTACTTCTCCTTATCTACTCTATCCAGCCAGCTCATGAGTTTGAAAACCTGTATCAATTCTCCTCTCAACATTCTTCTCGCCAAAGATAACCGTCCTAACTTTTTGAATCTAGTCTCATAACTGAATTTACTCATTGCTCTAAATCACTTAAGCACTCATTCCAATGCATTCCTATTTTTCCTACAATGTGGCCCACAAAACTGAGGTCTATCAAGTGTCGTGTACAAGATCCCTGCTCTTGTACTCTATGCCCCTGTTAGTAAAGCTGAGAACACCACTGCATACTCTATTAACTGTTCTCCCCATGTGTCCTACTACCTGCAATAATCTTTGCACATGTATATCCAGGTTCCTCTTCTCCTGCATCCCTTTTAGAATTGTGCCCCCCCCCATTTTTATATTGTCTTTCAATGTTATGTAGGCTAGGCTAGACTAGGTTAAGATACAAGATCTCTGCGTTCATTTGGGAAACAACATGAGATGTTTATCCCTCTACCTGAGTAGGTATGCAAGGTTTGAGATGATAGGGCCAATCTTCTGTGTACTTTCATCACACCCCATCCTTCCCCTCCACCTCTCCCTGTCCTTCTGCTGGATTCTAGTGCAGTGGGCTTGTAAAGACCTGAATGCAAATCTGGTGCAGAGCTACTCCCTAGACAGAGAAAAACAATTTTGATGTTGGCAGAACCTTGCACTTGAAGCTAATCTGGCAACAGCACTGTGAATATTAGTCTATGGAGGCTGCAGCTGTACTCCTGCAAAGGGGAATCAAACATTCACATGCACACTTTTGAGAAAACTATCTCTTACAATCTCCATCAACAAAACTTACCCTAAGTACTGCACTGAAGCAGACTACAATCTCTGTGGTAGGGTTTGACTCCATTTATTGAGCCTTTGACCACTTATGTAAAATAATCTGATAAAGATGTTATGAAATTGAAATTAGCTTGAGAAAATATTGATGCCCTAGAATTTGATTGAAGAATCATTGTGTTTACACTTGTTCAAAATAAATATTTAATTAAGGTGCTATTTAAAAACATATATTAAAATTGTCTTACTGTTTTGGCTTATTTGCAGCGGACTATTTACAAAGCCGATCAATGGGAAATACCCAGGGAAGAATTGACTTTGCTACGAAAACTGGGAGAAGGTCATTTTGCAGAGGTCTGGGAAGGTGTTTGGAAGAATAACCAACATGTGGCGATCAAAATGATTAAAAAAGGTTTGTGTTATATTTACTGGATGATGTGTGTGCTGCTCAGAAGATAGGGGTGGATGTAAATCTGAACAAATGCAGTCGGCAGAACGCATTCACACGAGTATTGAACTTCACAGTTACTGTTGAAGAAAAGCCAGTAGCTATAGATTATTAAAATCTGAAAATTCTTTCATTCCTTCTGGGAACAGAATATTTTCTGATAAGATGTAGTTTTTTAAGTGAATATAGTTAATGTGATCATAAACCAAGATTATGTTCTGAGGGTCAAATCCCAGTGTTCAACCAATGTGGGGCCTGGTGAACCACATTGTAGATCCCAGAATCAACTCAAAAATTCCAAAAGTCTATCTCCAACCTATGCTTCTGCCTAACATGACTCCATACCAAGAGTCTAACATTAACAAATTATCCCTTTTGCAAATTGCTTCATATAAATTATAGAAGAAACTCTTGTAATTAATGAACAGAGAATTTATCAGGTTAGAGGCACCATTAAATAATAATGTCAAAGGGAAATAAGTTTCTCATTGTTTCTGAAAAGCCCTTGCAAGAACATCCATACTGGAAAACATATTTCCCCTCCAATCTGTTCTTTATGACAGAGCATGTTAAGATCATCACCATATGATAGCATCAAAATGCATTAAATGTGGTATATCCAGTATCAGTTTTTTAATCGTATTTTTTCCTCCGGAAGTGTGTGTAATACTGCCAGTTATATTTACCGTGAGATGGTAGTGGTGGTGAACTTTCTCCTTTTAATCACCGCAGTCATTGTGCTGATGATTTCTGTTGTTGTATTATATAAGGAGTTTGTATCATTCTGTCATAGATGAAGGAATGGTGAGTTATATTTGACCAAAAGCATAACTAGACCAGCTACATCAGTGCGATTAATGTATCGAAGTAGAGCTCGGATACTCAGTGATAAGTGGATGAACCTTTTAGAGAATATTATCCAAAATAAAGCGACCCACTTGATTGGTGCCAAATCCACAAACATTCAGACCTTCCACTACTGATGATCAGTAGCAGTGAGTAGCACTAGTACCATCTGCAAGATGCATTCAGAAACTCACCAAGGCACCTTAGGCAGACCTTCTAAATCCATGACTATGACCTTCTGGAAGAACTAGGGCAGCTGATACATGGAATACCACCACCTGCAAGTTCCCTTTCAAGCCACTTACCATCCTGACTTGGAAATATATCACTGTTCCTTTTGTGTCACGGAGTCAAGAACCTGGAACTTCCTCCAGAATAGCATTCTTGGTTGACCTGCACCAAATGAACTGCAGCAGTTCAAGTAGGCAGCTCATCTCCACCTTCTCAAGGGCAACTAGGGAGAGGCAATAAATGCTGGACCTGCCAGTGAAGCCCAAATTTCATGAATGAATGAATAAACAAAAAAAGTGTCAAAATCTCTCCTCCATCTTAAGACAATGATTGAAGCTCATCATTCACTTGAATGGATGAAGAGCAACAACATTCAAGGAGCTTGACACAGTTTGTAACTTAGCAGTTTACAGAAGGACCTAGATTATCCGAAGGTCACAGGCAGGAAGTATTTCATTCAGTTAATCGAAATCCAGATAATCGAGTGCCAGATAACGTTTAGCCAAGCATCGGCACCTTGCGATCTTGTCAGATAATCCGATATTCAGATAATCGAATGCCGGATAATTGAGGTTCTTCTGTAAATGACTGACACCTCAGCCATTGATTTGAATGTTCACTCCCTTCATTAGCAATGCTGTGTGATTACACTGTATGCAATTTACCAGATGCACTGCAGAAACTTCCAAGATACTGTGGCAGAATTCCTTTCCCGAGACCTCTGAAATGGATTCTGCAGCAATGTCATGTGAGGAACATCACCGTGAAGGTCCACTCCAAATCACACATCATTCCAACTTGGATAAATATTGCTATACTGTCATTCCTAGTCTTCCACATCTAATTCCATACACCACAGTGCGAGCACAACTCTACAAGGAATATGGTTATTCAAGAACAAGACGCATTACTGCCCTCTCAGGTAACCACCCTTACACTAAAATAAATATTTTCTTGATATCCAAATCAGGATGGTCTGTAACATGGAAGACAGTTTGCAAGTGAAGGTCCTTACCAGTGTAACAAACATCAGGGAAGTTAGATGAATTGTCTCTTATTCAAAGTGTATTAATTCCCTGAAACTGATTAATAACAGTTGACTAGGGATAGCTAAGCATTTGAAGAAAAACTGAAGTGCAGGGAAAACCCAGGAAGATGGCACAAAAGCAGATTATTCTGATGTCCTGCTGCACGTTGCCTCTCCTGTTTGTTCTAAGGCAGTGGTGAGTTGAAAAAAGCATGCTTCTCTGTTTATATTTATAGATTCTATACTCCTAGAATCATTACTGATGTCAGTAGATTCTCCTTTAGTTATTCTTGGGTCTTTCTTTTCTGACCATTTTGCAAAGTCTGTCAGCATCTGATCTCCACATTCACCCAAGAAGAATAATCCCATGAGCAAAGATGGCCTTGTGGCTAAGTGAAAAAAATAATGGTAGATCTTTGTGTAAAATTTAAATTTTATTTTATAAAATTTAATTGTGGTAGAAAAATGGCATGAATGGAATGTAATGGAAGAACATTGAATGTTCAAATGTGAACTTGGCTGATTGAAATTTCTATTGTATAGTTCTTAATTTTTGCTTAATTCTCAAGGGTTTCTTCAATCATATGAATGGATAGCTGTGGAGCCAAGTTAGCATTAATGACACTAGTGTGAAAATGAATTGCAGATGATAACAGAAAGGTGCAGCCCTGATGTTTTGCTGAGATACTAATGCAATTAACCGTGACCTATTTGAAATTTCACTGACAGTGTCAGAATATAAAATAAGATAATGAGTGCAAATTAATTTACTAAACTTTGTAAACTTGTGACCTGTTTTGACTTCAGGACTGTAAGCTCTTGGAGGTGAAAGATTAAGCAGGAAACATTGCCAAATTGGGGATAAAGCTCCACAGGATAGATTTTATATTCCCCATGGGCAGGTCTGAAGGCAGGCAGCCTCAGAAAATCCAAAGGCAATCCAATTAATGGCCTCTTGAGGTCCTCATCTGGTTCTTTCCACTCTTTTACTTAGTGTGAGAAAGCCCACTATGTGGTGGCTAATGTTGGTCAGGGATGGGGAACTTGCTTTGCCGGTGTCCGTCAGTCTGAGAATCAGATCCAGCATTATTTTCTTTTTCCCACCTTTGCTTCTGCCAAGCTTGATCGTGCGCGTGTGTTTGTATTAGTGAATTTGCTCCACAGTCATATGTGATCTCATTCATGACCTCTTACATCAATAGCAAACTCTTACATCAATTCACATTCTTCCAACTCTTCTTCACAGCAGTGAGCAGATTATAAAAAAAGGCTAAAAATGTCAGTTGATATGTAATGAATACAACATTTTATTTACACAGATGATATGATCGAGGATGAGTTTGTTAAAGAAATACAAATTATGAAGAATTTCAGCCATCCAAAGCTAATCCAGCTACTTGCTGTTTGTTCAATTGAGGAACCTGTTTACATTGTGACAGAACTTCTGACTAAAGGGAACCTCCGGGAATATTTACGTGGTTAGTATTTGAAAACAGTAAAATGTCTGGAGAGTTAAATTAAACAGTTAGCTCTTTCAGATAACTCTCACAAGCATAATACTGACTAAGTCATCTCTATTTCATGCTGTAAGATGATACATGTATTTCTATATGAAACAACTTTAAGCCACATATTTTACTGCATAATAATAAATGTTATATCATCCAAGAAACAGTTTTTTAAAAATTAGACAATCTCTAAGTACAATTTTATTTGGTTGAAGAAGTAGATAACACGGTTGCTCTTATCTTGCTCATAGTGTGTAAAGTTAATATTAATCATAATGAATTTAGAATCCTAATCATCTGATCTGTAATATTTTTGTTTGGAATATAATAAAGTCATAGAGTTATATAGCACGGAAACAGATCCTTTGTTCCAACACATCCACACCGACTAGATATCTTAAACTGATATAGTCCCATTTGCCAGCATTTGGTCCACATTTTTCTAAACCTTCCTATTCATGTATCATCCAGATACCTTTTAAATGTTGTAAATGTACCCACCTCTATCTCCTGTTCTGGCAGTTTGTTCCGTACATTTACTACCCTCTGTGTGAAAAAGTTGCCCCTCAGGTTCCTTTTGAATCTTTACCCTCTCACCTTAAACCCATGCCCTCTAATTTTGGACACCCCTACCCTGGGAAAAAAACCTCAGCAATTCACCCTATCCATACCTTTCATGATTTTATAAATCTCTGTAAGATCACTCCTCAGCCTCTGTTCCAGAGAAAATAGTCCCAGCCTATTCAGCCTCTCCCTTGACCTCAAACCCTCCAACCCCAGTAAAATCTTTTCTGAACCCTTTCAAATAACATCTGTCCTTTAGCAGGAAGACCAGAACTGAACACAGTATTCTAAAAGTGGCCTCACCAGTGTCCTGTACAGTTGCAACATTACATCCCAATTCCTATATTCAATGAAGGTAAGCAAGCCAAATGCCGCCGTCATTACCCTGTCTACCTATGACTCCACTTTTAAAGAATTATGCACCTGCAACTCTATGTTTCTTGTTTAGCAACACTCCACAGAGCCCTACCATTAAATAGGTCCTGCCCTGGTTTGCCTTACCAAAATGCAACACCTCACATTTATCTAAATTATCCTCGATCTGCCACTCATTGGCCCATTGGCCCATCTCTTGAGATAACTCTGAGATAACCTTCTTCACTGTCCATTGCACCACTAATTTTGAGGTCATCTGCAAACTTACTAATCATACCTCCTATATTTATGTCCAAATCATTTATGCAGATGATGAAAAACCATGGACTGAGCACTGATCCTTGTGGCGCACCACTGGTCACAGGCATCCGGCTAGAACATAATCCTCTACCATCATTTTCTGTCGCTTACCTTCAAGCCAAGTTTGAACGATATAGTTCTAGTCACTCATAATGTGGGAAGGGAAAATTCCTGAGTGACATTGGTCTTCAAAGTTAGCCATAGCCATTATTGCATAAGTGGGAAATGAGGTTAAACAAAATGTTGAAGAAAGTCAGCAGGTCTGACAGAATCTGTGGAGAGAAACAGAATTAGGTTTAAAGTTCAGTGGGACTGCTCCTTGGAATCAAAAAGGACTAGGAAAGTGATACAGGTATCCCCCGCTTTTCAAATGTTCGTTTTATGCAATTTCGCTTTTATGAAAGACCTATATTTGTTCGTATTTTCACGAATCCAAAGAGGATTTTCGCTTTTACAAAAAAACGGCAATATTTTTTCCCATCTAAATCATGCAACTTCGCTTTCTGCCATTTTCAGCTTACAAAAGGATTCCTGGGAATGCTCTACTTTCGGATAACGGGGGCTACCTGTAATTCTATGCTGCAATAGAAAGAGAGCGGGTCTAGTGGAGCAAATGGTAAGGGTGCCCAGAGGAAAAGACAGAGTGAGTGCAAATGGAAGTAGAGGAGGGTATGGAAGGAGAATCGGTATTAATGGTAGATGGTAATTAATTGCAGAAAATAGGTCAGCTCTCCTGAGAGTAAACCCCATGTAATCAAGACACTTGAGGGGAGGGGTCGTCAAAATGGAGGACAATGTTCACGGTCTGAAGTTATTGAACTCAATGTTAATGTATGAAGGCTGTAAAATGTCTAAGCCAAAAATGAGGTTCTGTTCCTCTAGCTGGCATCGGGCTTCACTGGAACAATGCAGCAGGCTAGTAAACAAATGTGGGCATGACTTTGAGATGGTGTTTTGAAATGGCAAGTGACTGGAAGACTGGGGTCATGCTTGTGACCAAGCAGAGGTGTTCAGCAAAGTAGTCACCCAGTCTGCATTTGGTCACAGCAGTGCAAAGGAGACCACATTGTGAGCATCAAATACAATAGACTAGATTGAAGGAAGACCGAGTAAACTGCTAAGGAGGGAGGAGTTAAAAGGCTAATGTTCCACCTTGTGCAATTGCATGGGAAGGTGCTATGGAGGGAGTAAAAATGTGTTGGGAGTGAAGGAGGAATGGTTAATGTATGGAATGAACTTCCAGAGGAAGTGGTGGATGCGGGTATAATTACAATGTTTAAAAGATATTTGAATAGATACATGAATAGGAAAGGTTTGAAGGGATATGGGCCAGGAGCAGGCAGGTAGGACTAATTTAGTTTGAAATTATGGCCGGCATGGACTGGTTGGACCAAAGGGTCTGTTCACGTGCTGTATGACTCTATAAGTGCATGGAATAGTTTTAGACATGGCTGACAGCTGAGTCAATCACCGTGGGAAAGAATCCTCTGTTGAGGAAAATGTAGGATATGTCAGAGGCACCTGTGTGAAAGGCAGCATCTTGAGAACAGATGCAACAGAGAAACAGAAAAGCAAAATAGAGTTCTAACAGGAAGCAGAGTGTGAGGTACTGTCATCAATTTTGCAGTCGGTGGATTTGTAAAGAATGAGTAATACAGCAAATTGCTGCTTGTGTTTGGGTCCTTGGCAGTAAAATGTCAAGGGGTACATGTTTTACTGAAATTGTATGGGATGGTACCAAGTGAATACAAAATGAATGTGACTTAAAAAAAAAAGACTGTTTGACTCCTGTTCTGAATTGCATCCAATTTTTACAATAGAAAGAATTACTACAATGTAAAAATAACAGTATACATTTGCCATAACAAGGCTTGAAATATGCATAAAAAGTGAATAACCTCACTGGAATTGTTCAGCTATCAAGACATTTGAATTAGGCGGAGGTGGGTACTGCGGATGCTGGAGATTAGAGTCAAGGTTAGAGTGGTGCTGGAAAAGCATAACAGGTCAGGCAGCAACCGAGGAGCTTTTGCCCGAAACGTTAATTTTCCTGCCTGAACTGCTGCGCTTTTCCAGCACCACTCTAATCAAGACATTTGAATTGTCTGGCGTTCAAAGGTTGAGAAGACATTGGGTCGCATTTTGCAGTATACTTGACAATTCTGAGCACCTAAAAAGTATTGGAAGTGGGGCTATAAATATAAAATTGGAGGACGATGTTCACGGTCTGAAGTTAATGTGTGAAGGCTGTAAAATGTCTAAGCCAAAAATGAGGTTCTGTTCCTCTAGCTACATCGGGCTTCACTGGAACAATGCAGCAGGCTAGTACACAAATGTGGGCATGACTTTGAGATAGTGCTTTGAAATGGCAAGCGACTGAAAGACTGGGGTCATTCTTGTGTTCAGGGCTGTTCAGTAAAGCAGTCACCCAGTCTGCATTTGGTCACAGCAGTGTAGAGGAGACCACATTGTGAGCATCAAATACAGCCTCCACCTCCAGCAGACTGCCACAACCAAACACACGATCCTCCCCCGTGACTTGTCAGCAATTTGTCAGCTTGTTTAAGCTAGCTGTGGGTGTTAAATGTTAAGGAAATGGTTTTTAATCAGAGTGTGTTGTTGATAATTGTAAATTTGACAATACACACTTGGATCTTCTTCCATCTCACCATGGATTCTGAATTATGCCCCTGGGGGATATGATGAAAGTTGGTATGAAGGATGTAAAGAAACAGGTGGGGCCATGGCTTGTAATGGATTGGTTAACCATCAGCATAGGAAGTATAAAAGGCCACCTAAAATGGGGGAAAGGGCACAGGTTAGTACAGAGGGCATGAGGGATCATGGGGTCAGGTGGAGGTTAGCATGAAAGCTGTGTGTGAGAACTTGGAGGCATGTGGAAAGCATGAGTTGACCTAGAGAGGTTATTGCATGTGGGTGAGGGCGAGAGAACTTTCATCATAGAATAATAGAATCCTTAAGTGTGGAAGCAGGCAATTTGGCCCAACAAGTGCACACCAACCCTCCGAAGAGAAACCCACCCAGTCCCATTCCCCAACCCTATTTCTCTACATTTGCCCCTGATTAATGCACCTAACCAACACATCCCTGAAAACTATGGGCAACTGAGCATGGCCAACTCACCTAACCTGCACATCTTTGGACTATGGGAGGAAACTAGAGCATCTAGAGAAAACCCATGCAGACACTGGGAGAATGTGCACACTCCACACAGACAATCACCCAAGGCAATTACAAATGTATACTGTTATTTTTACATTATGATAATTCCTCCATGCCCCAATGTGCATTTTTTGTTTAACAATGCAATAAAATCCCACGGCACTACGACAGTTCTTTAAAACAAAACAAAATAAAGAACTGCAGGTTCTGGAAATCTGAAATCAAAAACAGGAATTATTGTAGAAACTCAGTTGGCTGGCAGCACCTGTGGAGAAAAAGCAAAATTAACTTTTCAAGTCTAGTGACTGTTCTTCGTTCTAAGTTTTTGATTTTGTTTCCAGTCCATCTCAGCTCCCTGTGGGCCTTCTTTCAGATGTCAGCAGGCACACCAATGGTTAATACCTGCCAAATTTTCACAACTCTGCTCCTGGCTTGAGTTCAAAAATTCAGGCCAAATTTTTAAGTACATTTTATGCCCACCTGAAGAGTGCCCAGATGAACTTTCCCAGCATATCAGAGACACTGGTTTCCTACTTAAATGTGCTCTACACCCAGTGGATATTTAGAACCATACTTCTATGAGCTAAACATTGTCAAGAAAAGAAATGTATTATGATACTAAATGCTTTTACATCTTCAATTTAATTTGCCTTTGAAAATTGGACGTGAAAATCTCCAAAATACAGGATCCCACTCTTAATGGTCAAAATACGCATAGTTGAAAGAGCCTGAAAAAATATATCTGTGGTGTTGAACCTGCATACAGCTGGTCAGGAAACACTGGGAAAATGCTGGAGATTACGTTTTTCACAGAACAAGTTTAACTTTCTGTGGCTAGGGATATTGCATTGTTGTTACACCATCACTCTGCATTTAAGTACTGAAAAAAGAAAGAGATTTCCGGCTACGCTTCCCCCTTTGACAAAATAAAGAAGGGGCTCTAGTTCATTCCTGTCACTGGGATCTGGTAGTAAGACTACATTTCTATTATATAATATTTTAATAAGCCTGAATCATGAAATTTCAAAGTTCATCCTTCAAAAGGTTTACTTCCAGTTGTACAGATGCTGTGATCAGAGGTCCCTGGTTCTGATAGAGTTTTCTAAACTAGAACGCCTTTATATATTGAAGTGTACAGTCTTATACCATTTGGGGAATAGCGTTGTAAGAGACTCATTGCATGTACTGCATTAAGAACCAAATGGGAGCCTCATCACCTTCTCCCTCTATTCCAGAAGGCATTAAGATCACAATTCCAGGTCAATGTGTAAGAATAAAGCTAGTGGACAAATTTATTTGCAAGTGATATTGTATACAAATATTCAGTGGTAATTCAAGTAAATGCAGTACTCGACTTAAATGGCAGTAACACTGGGTGGAATCTTCCAGGCTACTGGAGACAAGGGAAGTGTCAGGAGGACTAGAATACGGTTGCATTGAAACAGATACCTGATGCCTTTCTGCTTCCACTGAAGTAATTTCCAGCTGGGAATGCCTTGATCAATCAATTAATGATGACTTAAGGACCATTAATGGTTTATTCCTGCCTAGCTACAATTTCCAAGTTGGGCAATAAAAGGGAGCTCACCTGCCAGGTAAACCTGTGCAGGATGTGTACCATTTGGATGATGAGGTATTGACCTGCAGTCATTTCTGATTGCTCAAGGGCATGTCCAGGGAAAAGGTGGTTGCTACAGCTGGCCAACCCATGTCCTTGCTTCTGACCCGTCTGGACCACCTCCCCTCGGAATCCTGAGTTGCACACCTCCCCAAAACAACACTTCCCTTTGTCCCTGATTGCTACTCCATCCCAGGAGTTTAGTTTCTACTTGAGTGACTGATGGGCACTAGATCAAGTGGGCCTTCACTCTAGGAGGGTATGTGGATGTCTCTGTGCCCATGAGACATCTACATGACAAAAGATTCCATGTAGTGTTGCAGGGCAAAACAAATACCATCTGAAATTCTAATATCCTTTACACATTCTATCACATCTAGCAATATCACAGTGCTGAATGGGATAGACTTCAAACAGACCTAGTGACACAAGACTGGGCATCCATGAGGCACTGTGAGCTATCAACAGCAGCAGAGTTGTATTCCAGCACCATCTATAACCTTATGGCCCAGCATATATCCACCACTGTACCATTGCCATCAAGCCAGGGGATCAGCACCAGTTCAATGGAGAGTGCAGGCGGGCACACCAGGAGCAACACCAGGCATTTGTAGAAATGAGGTGTTAACGTAGTGAAGCTGCAACACTGGACTCCTTGCATGCCAAACACTGTAAGCAGCAAGTGACAGACCGAGTTAATCCAGTCCACAATCAGTAGTTCAGATATAAGTCCTGCAGTCCTGCCATGTTCAGTCATGAATGGTGATGAACAATTAAACAACTCACTTAAAGAGAAGGCTTCACAAATATACATATCCTCAATAACAGGGGATCCCAGTACATCAATACAAAAGATTTGCAACAGTCTTTAGCCAGAAGTACCAAGTCGATGATCTTTCAAGGCTTTATCCAGAGGTCCACAGTTTTAAGACTGTCAGTCTTCAACCAATTTAATTCACTCTGCATGATGCAAAGAAATGACTAGAGGCCGGGATGCTGCAGAGGCTATGGGCCTTGACAACATTCTAGCAATAATACTGAAGACTTGTGCTCTAGAAACTGCTGTTCTCCCTAGCCACACTGTTCCAGTACTGTTACAATATTGGCATCTATGCAACAAGGAAAATTACATAGCTGTGGGACAAATTCAATCTCGCCATTGAGTGATGGAAGCTGTAATCAACAGTACTATCAAGCAGCTACTGCTCAGTAATAATTTGCTCAGTGTCACCCAGTTTGGGTTTTGCTAGGGCCATTCAGCTCCTGACCTCATTACAGCCTTGGTTCAAACATACACAAAAAAGCGGAATTCCAGAGGTGAAGTGAGAGTGACAGCCTTTGACATTGAGGCCACAGTTGATTGAGTGTGGCATCAAGCAGCCCTAGACAAACTGGAGTTAATGAGAATTGGGGGTAAACTCTCTGCTGGTTTGAGTCATACCTGGCACATAGAAAAATGGCTGTGGTTGTTGGAAGTCAGATATCTCAGCTCCAGGATATCGCTGCAGGAACTGCTCAAGGCAGTGTCCAACCCCAACCATATTCATCTTATTCATCAATGACCTTCCCTCCATCATAAGGTCAGAAATGAGGATGCTTGCTGATTGCACTATCCTCAGCACCATTCACGCCTCCTCAGATACTGAAGCCAATCCATGTCCAAATGCAGCAAAACCTCAACAATATCCAGGTTTGGGCTGATAAATGGCAAGTAACAGTCATAGAGGTGTACAGCACAGAAATAGATCCTTCGGCCCAACCCATCCATGCCGACCAGTTATCCCAACCCAATCTCGTCCCACTTGCCAGCACCTGGCCCATATCCCTCCAAACCCATCCCATTCATACTCCCATCCAGGTGCCTTTCAAATGTTGCAATTGTACCAGCCGCCACCACATCCTCTGGCAGCTCATTCCATACACATATTACCCTCTGCGTGAAAAGGTTGCCCCTTAGGTCTCTTTTATGTCTTTCTTCTCTCACCCTAAACCTATGCCTTCTAGTTCTGGACTCCCCCACCCCAGGGAAAAGACTTTGTCTATTTATCCTATCCATGCCCCTGAAGATGTTATAAACCTCTATAAGGTAACCCCTCAGTCTCCAGGGAAAACAGCCCTAGACTATTCAACTTCTCCCTTTAGCTCAAATCCTCCAACCCTGGCAACATCCTTGTAAATCTTTTCTGAATCCTTTCAAGTTTCATAACATACTTCCAATAGGAAGGAAACTAGAATTGCATGGAATATTCCAAAAGCGGCCTAATAGTCCTGCCCCACAAATGTCAGGCAATGTCTTCTCTGACAAGACAGAATCGAACCATCACCCCTTGACAATTCAATGGTAGTGCTATCACTGAATCTCCCATTATCAACATTCTCAGGGGTTATCATTGACCAGTAACTGACCTGAACTCGCTATGTAAATTCTGTGGCTACAAAAGCAGTTCAGAAGCTAGAAATCCTGCAACGGATAACTCACCTCCTGATTCCGCAAAGCCTGCCCACTGTCTCCAAGGCACAAGTCAGAAGTGTGATTAAATATCTGCTACTTAATGGATAAATGCAGCTCCAACAACACTCAAGAAGCTTGACACTATCCAATACAAAGCAGCCCATTTGATTGGCACCACATCTACAAACTCCCTTCACCACCAACACTGAGTAGCAACAGTGTTTACAATGTACAAAATAAACTTCAGGCATTGACTAAGCCTCTTCCAAATCCATGATCATCTAAAAAGACAAAGACGAAAGATAAATGAGAACACCACCAACAAGTTCTCCCTTAAACCACACTCCATCCTGACTTGGAAAATAGTTTGCCTTTCCTTCAAAGACACTGGGTCTGGGATTGCGTCCCTAAAGGCATTGTTCAAATACCAATACCAATTGAACTACAGCGGTCAAGTTGGCTACTCACCACCACCTTCCCAAGGACAGCTAGGGATGGGGATTAATTGTTGGCCCAGCGAGCAATACCAACATTCCATGAATGAATAAAACATGTAGCTGCTTTGAATTGAATCCTTGATGAGCATTCTATGAAAATGACATTACATGGCACCTCTTATGTGGCACAAATATTTAAATAGACTGAAAACCATGGAACTGAATTAAATACAGTAGGGTGTCAAAGGAATGAGCCAACGCAGTACATTTGCTTTGACAACTGTCAGCACATATTATCCAGATTTTGTGTATTAGTGCAATTAAACATCATGCAACTTGATCTGTTCAGAAAAAAAAGCTGCCTTACTGGTTCAGAGTTGACAGTGTGGTGCTGGAAAAGTAGAGCAGATTAGGCAGCATCCAAGGAGCAGGAGAATCGATGTTTCAACATAAGTCCTTCATCAGAAATGAGGCTTGTGGGCTGGGGGGAGCTGAGAGACAAATGGGGGGAGTGGTGGGGTTGGGGGGAAGGTAGCTGCAAATGCGATCAGTAGATGAAGGTGGGGGAGAAGGTGATAGGTCACAGAGGAAGGTGGAGCGGACAGATGGGAAAAGTGATGGACAGGTCAGGAGGGTGATGCCGAGTTGGAGGCTTCGGATTGGGATAATGTGGGGGAGGGGAAATGCGGGAACTGGTGAAATCCACATTGATCCCGTGTGGTTGCAGGCTCCCAAGGGGGAGAATGAGGCGTTCCTCCTCCAGGCGTCAGGTGGTAAGGGTTTGATGATGGAGGAGGCCCAGGACCTGCATGTCTTTGGCAGAGTGGGAGGGGAGTTGAAGTATTCAGCCACGGCTCAGTGGGGTTGGCTGGTGCAGGTGTCCCAGACATGTTCTCTGAAACGATCCGAAAGTTGGCGTTCTGCATCCCTGATCTAGAGGAGATGACATTGGGTGCAACAAATACAGTAGATGACATTAGTGGAGGTACAGGTAAATTTCTGTCAGATGAGGAAGGATCTTTTGGGCCCTTGGATGAAGGTGAGTGGAGTGGTGTGGGTGCAGGTTTTGCACTTCCTGCGGTGGCAGGGGAAGGTGCCAAAAATTGGGTATGAGCTGGTGGGGGAGTGTGGATCTGATTAGGGAGTCGTGGAGGGAATGGTCTCTCTGGAACACTGATAGGGTTGGGGAGGGAAATATATTCTGGTGATGGGTTCTTTTATAGGTGTGGAAGTGGCGGTGGATGATACGATATATATGGAGGTTGGTGGGGCGGAAGGTGAGGACCAAGTGTTTCTGTACTTGTTGAATTGGGAGGGGTGGGTTCAAGGGTGGAGGTACAGGAAGTGGAGGAGATGTACTGGAGGGCATCATCGATCATGTGTGAAGGGAAATTGCGATCTTTGAAGAAGGAGGCCATCTGGGATTTTCCAAGCGTTCCAGAATGACCATTCCCTCCGTGACCCCCTCATCAGATCCACGCCCACCACCCCCCCCCCCCACCCTCACCACCAGCCTACACCCCACTCCTGGAACCTTCCCCTGCCACTGCAGGAAGTGCAAAACCTGCACACACATGTTCCCCTCAGCTTTGTTCAAAGCCCCCAAAGATCCTTCCACATCCAACAGGAATTTACCTGTACCTCCACCAATGTCATTACTGTATCCATCGTGCCTGATGTAGTTTCCTCTACATCAGGGAGACAGGGCGTCAACTTGTGGATCGTTTCAGAGAACATCTATGGGACACCTGCATCAACCAACTCCACTGCCCCATTGCTGAATGCTTCAACTCCCCCTCCCACTCTGCCAATTCTAGTCCTCCTCCATTGACAAACGCTTGCCACACAAGGTCTGGAGGAAGAATGCCTCATATTCCGCCTTGGGACCCTGCAACCATAGGGATCAATATGGATTTCACCAGTTTCACCATTTCCCTTGTCCCCACATTATCCCCATCCCAAACCTCCAACTCGTCACTGCCCTCTTGACCTGTCCATCACCTTTCCCATTCATCCGCTCCACTCTCCTCTGCAACCTATCTCACTCTCAGCTAACGTCTTCCCAGCCCCACCGCCCTCCCATTTATCTCTCAGCCCACAAGCTTCATTCCTGATGAAGAGCTCATGCCCGAAATGTTGATTCTCCTGCTCCTTGGATGCTGCCTGACCTGTTGTGCTTTTCTAGCACCACACTCTCACTTTCTCCTGCCTTGCTGGTTCAGGAAATTTCTATAATCATTTATCTATTAATCTGTTGTATGGTCTAATACTTAACAAGAATTGAAATCAGAGGGTTCATTTTACTTTTCTATCTCTTGCCTTTTTGTGTGATGGATTGAATTAGAGGCAGTGTCCTATCTACTGGCTTGATATCTCCAAATGGGATATCACTTTAACTTTTCGGACATGTCCCAAGCCCTCACAGTCGATAATAGCCACTTTAAATTGCGGAGGGCAGTGTCTAATGGTGTGAGTGGCCTAATACTTATTTTAAACACTCAAACTGACTAATTGAGCATAAGTAGCATAGGCACAGGCCTTCATCTCACAGAAATCTCCAGAAAGAAGTACATTTTCCAAACTTTTAAAGGTAGTTGTTGTGGAACCAGAGGAACTGCCTCTGGAATTACAGCAGGTACTGGCAGCTTGATGAAGTGTTATAAGTAAGAGTCTTCATTCTCGGAATCTAGCTACTACACTCAGTTCATTCAAAACAATCATGTTTCCAAAATAGATAAAACAATGTATACAGAATAAGTTGCTCGCAATTTAGTTAGAACATAAAAGTTTCCAGCCAGAACTGAGTGTGACAAAATGGGCAAACCAGCTTAAATGTACTCAAGATGGAAAATAATATCATTGAAATGAGTCTAAAATGTCCTTATGTGTCTATATATTTAGAAAATGTGTTTGCTTATGTGCAATTGAAAGAAACATCAGTTGTTAAAATGCTTTTATAAAACATGCTCTTTTATAAATCTTTCAGAAATAAGAGTTTTTTTTAATCATTGTTTGAAACTTTTCTCCCCATCTCATGTGAATTGTACTCATTGAAGCAAGTTACAGATTTGTTCCCAGAAACCTCCAGGTACAGGGAGGGTAATGTGTGAAATTACAAGTCTGCACTACCAAAACAAAGTCTTGCCCATCGGCAGCAGATATCAGAGATTCAGGAAAACACTGCTTATGATTTTCTGTCAAATAAATTCATGTTCACAATTTTCTGAACATTGTTTTGTTGAATTCGCAGCCTATATAGGAACACAAAAATATGTAAGATTTGTTAAAGATGAATTTGCTCTCTTGAGTGTTCAACTCCAGAGTTCAAAAACATACTACTGACCTTTGTATTTCAATTTATTTTCTTGCCAAATTCATGCCCAGCTTTCTCAAAATGACTGATGTTATCAGCTTGATTGTTTGCTGACTAAATGTCCCATTCAACAGTAGCATGCAGTTAGAATTCTTCTGTTGAGCTTTTAAGTGCTGTCAAAGGTCAGAAAGACTATAGATTAAATGCCTTAACCCCCAAAATGGAAACCAGGTTAACACAGAAGATGATATGGTTTTATGTGGAAGATAAATTGCTAATTTTTCCTTTTTATGGCTGGTCATTTGGAAGAAAAGCTGACCTACAGCCAATTATGATTTTTTTTAAAATTAACCATGGATGGCCAGACTGACAAATTTCACAACTGCATTCCATGGTTATCTGCATCAAAATGCAGCTACTCATTTCAAAGCAGTAACTGCTGCAGACATGAACTGATAAATTATCTCCAGCATTTGCAAATGAGCAAAGTATTGCAAGGGCTTCTCAGTGAGAAAGAGTGAAACTGAGATAATGCTGTACTGAAGGCAAACTGAGAAGTTGCTCTTTCTATCTCCATCCCCCTTTGGGAATGGTTTGCCAGGTTTGGTAAAAGCAACCAAAACCAAGAGAAATCCATGGTTTGGTTGCTCAATGGTTAGTACTGCTGCCTCATAGCAATAGACACCCAGGTTTGATTCCAGCCTCGGGGGTCTGTCTGTGTGGAGTTTGCACATTCTCCCCGGGTCTACATGGTTTTCCTCCAGGTGATCCAGTTTCCTCCCACAATCCACATATGTGCAGGTTAGGTGGATTAGCCATGGGAAATGCAGGGTTGCAGGGACAGGGTGGCTGAGTCTGAGTGGGATGTACTTTGGAGAGTTGGTGTGGACTTGAGGAGCCAAATGGCCTGTTTCTATAGTGTGAGGATTCTATGATTCTAATTGCTGACTAAGACAGATTACAATATGGGAAGCTGTTCTATAAAACTACATCCAGAAGAACAACTGGCAACGTTCCCCAATTTGTTATGGTTCCAGATGAAGTAATTCCAATTGTTAAGCTCCCAAATGAGGAAGGATGAACAGTTTCCCCTGTACACCAGCCATGTCAGTTGGTCACAAGGTTAATTTACTAAGACATTTTTTCCCACATGGATACCTTTGTCCCAGACGCAAAAGAATTATGTTTCAAAGGGAGCTAGTTACCCATGTTTGTCAATCAATAAAAAGTGAGTTTATTAATAAAGAAATGCAAGAAGAATTGGTAACACAACACCCATATGGATTAGAAATAAGAGGTTAGTCCTGAAAGAGAGAATTTTAAAAACTTAAGTCTCTGAATTGTTAATGAAGAGTGGATTATTGAACTTCATGTCTGTTGGAGTGGAAGGTACCATAGTGGTGACATTGGGAAATAAAAATTTCAAGATTCTTAGTTTTGTAAGTTAGTTGATATTCTGTAGTTTTGATTCATTTGACCATGACAGAATTCCAATGTTAAGGACAAGAGACAGTCCTTTTGTTGTCCTCTTCCTTTTGTCTAGCTTGCTGGTTAGCTGATGGTTAGCACACAGACCCTTTTCCTTGCATTGTGGAGGTGACTAGGAGATAGTTCTTGAACTGTAACATTCACCGCATGTTAACAGTTGAACTCAGGCTAGCACATATGGTTACCTTAACCCACTGGCACACACTCAACCACACTAGCATATGCCAGTAAAATAGAAACTGGCCTTTTAACACTTTCTGTATTCTTCAAAATGTTGTCCCCGCTATCTTTGTAGGCACCAAGAGATAATAGATCAGTCTGTTTTCACATGTCTCTTCTCCCTTAGAAGGATTGTTGTTTGAAGTTGGTTTTGCAGCTTAAAGTGTTCCATTCCATGAGTCTTTCTCTCTCCAGACAGCTATTCAACTTATATTGTGGCGATTTTTAGCTATATCAGGTTTCTCTTAAAACTCATTTTGAAAAGATAAAATAAAATATTTGCAGTATTTTGGAATCCTGACCCATGGTCTTGATACTGTACACTCCCTTGTTTAACTTCAATTTATCGTAAACCACTTGTAACCTATTTGTGCCTGTGTGATTTGAGGGAGTAGGGGCATGTGTGTGTAAGGGGCATGACTGTACCAATGTTACCTAGCGTTTCTTAGACAAGGAAGATCATAGTTTTAATAAATCTACCTTGTTCTTCGTTTAATCCAAGGAAACATGTCTAATCAAATTCTTCATAACCTTAAATTGTAAATGGTGGGCAGCTTGTACAATTGTCAAAGCACATCCAGTCTAAATTCCAAAGCTAGACAGTGTTATGGTGAAATCAGAAGTGGGAGAATTAGATAATGCAATTAATATCTCCTTATCTTGGTAATAACATACCTCATTTGAGCTTAGCCCCTTACATTAAGCAGAGAAGATGATTTTGCCATTACTATTGATTGGATTCTAATTCAGTTTAGTTAATAAACATTTTTTGTTAACTAAACACATGTGAAGAGCTGACTTTAGAAACTGAAGTACAATAGCAGAGATATATATGTGTATTTAATTTCTAGGTGATGAAGGAGCGTCATTAACAACAACTCACCATGTATACATAGCTAGCCAAGTGGCTGATGGAATGGCTTATTTAGAACAACATAAATTTATCCATCGGGATTTGGCTGCAAGAAATGTTCTGGTTGGAGAAGAGCTCACCTGCAAAGTCGCAGACTTTGGATTAGCAAGACTAATCCGGGTAAGTGACATTTAGACATTCCAATCCAATTATGGAACTAGTTTTATTAGGATTTTATTTTACATCACCTGTTTCAAAGATGAAATGTAAACACCTGCTGAACTTACAGAACAGGACACTCTTTGATAATGCTTGGAGTTGGATAGTATTGAAAGTTTCAGTAGTTTCTTGCTTATGTCTTTATAGTGTTCTGGCAATGAAATAAACACTTCACAAACAGTTGGGTGTTTTTTTTCTTCAAAGTCTGTCAACCTGTTCCAGAAATGCAGAGCTTCTTATTGTTGTGGTTCTGTTCGCCGAGCTGGGAATTTGTCTTGCAAACGTTTCGTCCCCTGTCTAGGTGACATCCTCAGTGCTTGGGAGCCTCCTGTGAAGCGCTTCTGTGCTGTTTCCTCCGGCATTTATAGTGGCCTGTCTCTGCCGCTTCCACTATAAATGCCGGAGGAAACAGCACAGAAGCGCTTCACAGGAGGCTCCCAAGCACTGAGGATGTCACCTAGGCAGGGGACGAAACGTTTGCAAGACAAATTCCCAGCTCGGCGAACAGAACCACAACAACGAGCACCCGAGCTAAAAATCTTCTCCCAAACTTTGAACAGAGCTTCTTATTCCTGCACCTGTGCTCCCACGCCTATTTCGGTGCACAAAGCCTGTCGTGGACCTGTATCGATAATGTAGCTGAGTTAGACTAGGCAAAAGGAAGGGCCTGTATTCCTGAAGAAGGGCTTTTGCCCGAAACATCGATTTTACTGCTCCTCGGATGCTGCCTGAACTGCTGTGCTTTTCCAGCACCACTCTAATCTAGAATCTGGTTTCCAGCATCTGCAGTCCTTGTTTTTACCTCGGCAAAAGGAAGGGCCAAGTGAGAGTCAATGAAGTATATTGCTGTATCTACATTCTCATACACAAGAACACTGATGACACACGCACTGAATCAACTATGTGACAACTCTTTCTGATATTTCCACTACATGTTTGTCTTCTGAATTTTCTAATATGTACCCATTTTAAAAAAACAAAGATACCAACTGGCTTACTTTTTCACAAAATGATTTGGAGATGCCGGTGTTGGATTGGGGTGTACAAAGTTAAAAATCACACAACACCAGGTTATAGTCCAACAGGTTTACTTGGAAACACACTAACTTTCGGAGCGTTGCTCCTTCATCAGGTGGTAGTGGAGGGCTCAATCCTAACACAGAATTTATAGCAAAAATTTACAGTGTGATGTAACTGAAATTATACATTGAAAGATTGATTGTCTGTTAAGCCTTTCATCTGTTAGAATATCATGATAGTTTCACTTCTTTCATGTGTAAATCACAAAACCTTTTTTTTAAATTGCATTCTTAGGTTAGCTGTTAACAATGGTGGTAGCTAGACAATATGTTGAAGGTGTTGGCCCCCTGTGTTCTCTGTCTATGCCATGATGTTTAGATTGATTCTAATCTAAAAAGTGAGGTAACGGAGTTTTACATAAATTCATGCAGTTTTTGAGCTCAGAGTTCTACATGAATGCATGCAATTTTTGAGTAAAGTACAATCTAACCCTGAAAGTACAAATTCACCACACAAAATATATTTGTGTATGTGAGTCTTTGTCTGTCTGTGTGTGTCTGTCTGTCTGGGTTGGGGGTTGTGAGTGTGAGAAAGTGTGTGTGTGTGTGTGCGTAGTGAGTGCAGAGTGTCTTAAGTCTGTGAGGGGGTGCATGTGTGAGTGTTGGAGTGTGTGTGTCTGTAAGGGTTTGTGTGCGCGTCTGTGTATATGTGTGTCCGTGTGTATATGTGTATAGGAGTGCCTGTGTGTGTGTGAGTTGTAGGATGGTGTGTGTGTATAGTGCAATGGTGGTCACCTGTAATGTGACATGAACCCAAGGTCCCGGTTGAGACCCTCCCTATGGGTACCAAACTTAGCTATCAGCCTCTGCTTGGCCACTTTTCACTGCTGCCTGTCCCGAGGGCCGCCTTGAAGGTAGGTCACCCGAAGGTCCGAGCTCGAATGTCCTGGACCACTGAAGTGTTCCCCAACTGGGAGGGAACCCTCCTGTCTGTTGATTGTTGCGCGGTGCCCACTCATCCATTGTCGTAGCCTTTGCTCAGTTTCCCCAATGTACCATGCCTCCGGGCATTCGGTTGCAGGCAAGGATGCCCGGAGGATTGAGCCCTCCACTACCATCTGGTGAAGGAGCGACGCTTCGAAAGCTAGTATGCTTCCAATTAAACCTGTTAGACTGGTTTTGTGTGATTTTTAACTTGTTTCGCAAAAAGAATCGTAAACATAGAGCTGAGCATACAATTTGGCAAGTCAGTTTGTTTAACTTGTATAATCTGTGTCTGTCTTGTATAATCTTGACATTGGTCAGAGGGAGACCAGAATTGCACACAATATTCCAAAAATGGCCTAACCAATGTCCTGCACAGCCGCAACATGACCTCCCAACTCCTATACTCAATGCTCTGACCAATAAAGGAAAGCATACCAAACGCCTTCTTCACTATCCTATCTACCTGCAGCTCCACTTTCAAGGAGCTATGAACCTGCATTCCAAGGTCTCTTTGTTCAGCAACACTCCCTAGGACCGTACCATTAAGTGTATAAGTCCTGCTAAGATTTGCTTTCCCAAAATGCTGCACCTCGCATTTATCTGAATTAAACTCCATCTGCCACTTCTCAGCCCATTGGCCCATTTGGTCCAGATCCTGTTGTAATCTGAGGTAACCCTCTTTACTGTCCACTACACCTCCAAGTTTGGTGTCATTTGCAGACTTACGAACTGTATCTCTTATGCTCGCATCCAAATCATTTATGTAAATGACAAAAAGTCGAGGACCCAGCACCGATCCTTGTGGCACTCCACTGGTCACAGGCCTCCAGTCTGAAAAACAACCTTCCACCACCAACCTCTGTCTTCTACCTTTTGAGCTAGTTCTGTATCCAAATGGATAGTTCTCCCTGTATTTCCATGAGATCTAACCTTGCTAATCAGTCTCCTATGGGGAGCCTTGTCGAATGCCTGACTGAAGTCCATATAGATCACATCTACTGCTCTGCCCTCATCAACCTTCTTTGTTACTTCTTCAAAAAACTCAATCAAGTTTGTGAGACATGATTTCCCACGCACAAAGCCATGTTGACTATCCCTAATCAGTCCTTGCCTTTCCAAATACATGTACATCCTGTCCCTCAGGATTCCCTCCAACAACTTGCCCACCACCAAGGACAGGGTCACCGGTCTATAGTTCCCTGGCTTGTCCTTACCACCCTTCTTAAACAGTGGCACCACACTTGCCAACCTTCAGTCTTCCAGCACCTCACCTGTGACTATCGATGATACAAATATCTCAGCAAGAGGCCAGCAATCACTTCTCTAACTTCCCACAGAGTTCTTGGGTACACCTGATCAGGTCCTGGGGATTTACCCACCTTTAACCATTTCAAGACATCAAGAGCTTGCTCCTCTGTAATCTGGACATTTTGCAAGATGTCACCATCTATTTCCCTACAGTCTATATCTTCCATATCCTTTTCCACAGTAAATACTGATGCAAAATATTCATTTAGTATCTCCCCCATTTTCTGTGGCTCCACACAAAGGCAGCCTTGCTGATCTTTGAGGGGCCCTATTCTCTCCCTAGTTACTCTTTTGTATTTAATATATTTGTAAAAACCCTTTCGATTCTCCTTAATTCTATTTGCCAGAGCTATCTCATGTTCCCTTTTTGCCCTCCTGATTTCCCTCTTAAGTATAATCCTACTTTCTTTATACTCTTCTAAGGATTGACTCGATCTGTCCTGTCTATACCTGACATATGCTTCCTTCTTTTTCTTAACCAAACACTCAATTTCTTTAGTCATCCAGCATTCCCTATAACTACCAGCCTTCCCTTTCACCCTGACAGGAATATACTTTCTTTGGATTCTTGTTATCTCATTTCTGAAGGCTTCCCATTTTCCTGCTGTCCCTCTACTTGCGAACAGCTGCCTCCAATCAGCTTTTGAAAGTTCTTGCCTAATACCATCAAAATTGGCCTTTCTCCAATTTAGAACTTCAACTTTTAGATCTGGTCTATCCTTTTCCATTACTATTTTAAAAACGAATAGAATTATGGTTCGCTGGCCCCAAAGTGCTCCCCCACTGACACCTCAGTCACCTGCTCTGCCTTATATCCCAAGAGTAGGTCAAGTTTTGCACCGTCTCTAGTAGGTACATCCACATACTGAATCAGAAAATTGTCTTGTACACAGTTAAGAAATTCCTCTCCATCTAAACCTTTAACACTATGGCAGTCCCAGTCGATGTTTGGGAAGTTAAAACCCCCTACCATAACTACTCTATTATTCTTACAGATAGCTGAGATCTCCTTGCAAGTTTGTTTCTCAATTTCCCTCTGATTATTAGGGGGTCTAAAGCACAATCCCAATAAGGTGGTCATTCCTTTCTTATTTCTCAGTTCCACTCAAATAACTTCCCTGGATGTATTTCTGGGAATATCCTCCCTCAGCACTGCTGAAATGCTATCCCTTAACAAAAATGCCACTTCCCCCTCCTCTCTTGCCTCCCTTTCTATCCTTCCTGTAGAATTTATATCCTGGAACATTAAGCTGCCAATCCTGCCCATCCCTGAGCCATGTTTCTGTAACTGCTATGATATCACAGTCCCATGTTCCTAACCATGCCCTGAGTTCATCTGCCTTCCCTGTTAGGCCCCTTGCATTGAAATAAATGCAGTTTAATTTATTAGTCCTACCTTGTTCCTGCCTGCCCTGACTGTTTGACTCACTCTGTTCTCAACTGTGCCAGTCTCAGATTGATCTCTTTCCTCACTATCTCCCTGGGTGCCCCCACCCCCACCATACTAGTTTAGATCCTCCCAAGCAGTTCTCACAAATTTCCCTGCCAGTATATTAGTCCCCTTCCAATTTAGGTGCAATTCGTCCTTCTTGTAAAGGTCACTTCTACCCCAGAAGAGATTCCAATGATCCAAAAATGTTAATCCTTCTCCCATACACCAGCTCCTCCGCCATGCATTCATCTGCTCTACCCTCCTATTCCTGCTCTCACTAGCTTGCACTGGGAGTAATCCAGATATTACTACCCTTGAGGAACTCCTTTTTAGATTTCTGCCTAACTCTCTGTAATCTCCCTTCAGAATCTCAACCTTTTCCCTTCCTATGTCATTGGTTCCAATGTGGACAATGACCTCTTGCTGGCCCCTCTCCCCCGTGAGAACATTCTGCACCCTCTCTGAGACATCCTTGATCCTGGCACCAGGGAAACAACACACCATTCTGTTTTTTTTCTCTGCTGGCCACAGAAACGTCTGTCTGTACCTCGGACTACAGAATCCCCAAACACAATTGATCTCTTGGAAGCCGACGTACCCTCATTGCATTAGAGCCAGTCTCAATACCAGAAACTTGACTGTTCATACTACGTTCCTCTGAGAATCCATTACCCCCTACATTTTCCAAAACAGGATACCTGTTTGAAATGGGTATATCCACAAAAGACTCCTGCCTTAGGTGCCTACCTCTCTTACCTTTCCTGGAGTTAACCCATCTATGTGACTGTATCTGAGACTTTCCTCCCTTCCTGTAACTGCCATCCATCACATACTGTTACTGTTGCAAATTCCTCATTGCTTCTATCTGTCTCTCCAACTGATCCACTCGATCTGATAAGATTCACATCCAGCAGCATCTATGGCAGATATAATCCGCAGTAACCCTTAAACTCTCTTTGAACTCCCATAAGAAGTATATATCACTGCAAAGGCCATTTTTGCTCCTTCACAATCTACAGACTCAGAAAATAACACCGTCTTATTCCTCTCCAAAACACTGTACCAGGTTAAATTAATAGCTATGGTTTATATTTTAACTTTATTCAAGAGACTTATCTCCAAAAATGTATAATCAGGAAAGAACCCACTGTACTCACTAATACAGCCTTTCTCTTGGACAGACTTAAAACAACAATTAACTTATCTGATTCTGTGTTGTGAACTTCGCCCAAATCAGTTCCTCCAAGATTAGATATGAAATTCACTGTTGGTTAATTTTCCCAGATGCACTCCGATGTCCAGCAACACATGAATTCAAAGACAGCAACTGTGCAGGTTCTCTCTCTCTCCTGCACTGTCCTCATCATGTGCTTCCTTTGTCTGTTCTCTAAACAATACTGCTTCTGCCCAGTTCGCATGTTAGGCAAACGTGATAACCACTACACTACGGAAACCTCCCTTGCTGAAAATAAGTCTTCATCAAAGCCCCAGTTGAAGGAAACTAGATAAACCTCTTTTAGTTAAATTTTGAACTAAACATCTCCAAACAATATTGAACTGCCAAAGACAGTGCTAATAGAACCACCAACCTTTTGGACACAACATTTCATGATCATGAACAAGCCAAGACCATGGCATTTTGTTTTCACATTTTCCTTTGGGATTCATCTCTCAATTCTAATCTTTGTGTATGTGTATAATGTTTTACTTTCTATGTTCATGTTTCAGTCAGCAATGAAACCCACTCTTCTTTAACTCAAAAAGACTGGACAAATTGGCTCCTTTTAAGCCATAAATATATTTGACTGGAAAAGGTATCCACAAGGGAAGGCATTCCATTCAAATTAACTTTGTAGTAACCAGCCAAGAGAAGAATTAATTTTAAAAAGAGAGCCAGTGCACTCCCATCAAGCAGGTACACAATGAGGGCATTTCATCCAAAATGGGGATGACTGCCAGGAACTGTTCATAACACTTGTATTAAGGCAAAAAAAGAGCCATTTGCCTTTCTAACTGCTTGTTTTTCCTTTGTATCAAGTTTTTGTCCTACTAGTACATGTAGATCCAAGTCACAAAATGTACAACTTTCACCAAGTTTTAACCCTTAGGCTAATCCATTCAAGCAGATAAATTGTACAGATCAGTGTTCCCGAGCATGGAACCTTATTTACTGACGGTCTATATCAGAAAACTGTGCACTCCTATTCTGTGATTTTCCATTTGTTTACCTTAATGTATAAATCATTGCTAATTAATTATTGTATCAAAAATAATTAAATAGTCATAATTGTAACAAATTCCTTGTTTCAATGGGCAGGATGAGGTATACCATCTCCGTTCTGGGACTAAAATGCCTATAAAGTGGACAGCACCAGAGGCTGCAAACTACCAGAGATATTCAATAAAATCAGATGTATGGTCTTTCGGTATACTTCTGTATGAAATAGTGACATATGGCAAAGATCCTTATGAACGTAAGTCAATTAAAAATTCCAAAGCATATAGCAAAGAGAACAGTGCATTTTCTTATAATTTAATTTAATTTTGCAGGAATGACAAACACAGAAGCGATGGATCAAATAAACCGTGGATATAGAATGCCTTGTCCATCAAACTGTACACAAGATGTATATGGAATAATGCTTAGGTGCTGGAATGAGTCCGAGGAGAGCCGACCCTCATTTAGTACTCTTTTTGATGAACTGAATTCATTGTATGCTGCATATTATTACAAAAATTAAGACCAAATTCAGTACAGACACAACAAATATTGCTGCTACTTGTGTAATGCTGGATGAAACTGTGTTTGAATCAATTCTTAAAACAATATTTTGTGGCAGTGGACTTTTTAAAACTTTTGTTAAAATAGGATACATAAGTGAAATAATTACCTCAAAACTACAGTTGGTAAAATGGGGGGAAAAAAAATTATGGCATTGGCATGATATTCTTCTGTGCAATATTCCAACAGAGCTGTTAACAAAATGAGAAAATGCTAGCAGAGAAAGGAATGTTGTACAAATGCATTAAGTGCTTGTCAAACAGTCAGCTTAATATACTGCCAGTAAATATTAAGCACTGTAAGAAAAGAATTGAAAGCTTAAAAAAAAGATACAGCAAATTTACATCTGGAATCTAAAATCTCTTTAAAGAGAATAGAATTTTAACCAACATCAATCATTGCATTGTGAAACATTTTTAAACAATCTGTTACAGAGCACAGCCTTTCTGGTACCATTAAAACATTTGTGGCTTTCATGTACCATGTCTAGTTCCTTAAAGTTATATTAGGTTAGAAATTACTCTTAACATTAACGAGCAATCTATTTGGGTTTTTCCTTTGTCAGATATTTTAGCACAGATGGTATTCTGTTTGTTAAAATAAAACAAATCCGCATTTCTGTTCAAATAGAGAACAAAAGATTGTCATCCAAACTGTAACTTCCAAGCCTTAATGACCTTTACTAAATACTATGCAAGAACTGTAAAAATCTTTACATTGGACAAACAAGCAGGAAACTTGACCTTTGCGAAAAACCACGCAAGAACTGTAAAAAAAACACTACATTGGATAAACAAGCAGGAAACTTGCCACCAGATACACAAACACCAATTAGCCACCAAAAGATACAATCCACTATCACTAGTTTCCATACATATAAACAAAGAAGGACACCACTTTGAGTGGGACAACACACACCTCCCAGGACAGGCAAAACAAAGACACGCACGAGAATTCTTGGAGGCAAGACATTCTAACCAGAACTCCATCAATAAGCACATCGATTTAGATCCTATCTACCTTCCCTTTAAAAAAAGAACCAGAAATGACATCATGCACCTTAAGAAACCAAGACCTAGATATAGAGAAGCAGGATGTACCACGAGCGCTTCACTGGAGACTCTCACTGAGCTAACTTACATATTGACCTGAAAATATTTTTACTTCTTTATTTGAGTGTAGCAATACTGTTGTAGGCATCAAACAAGCTTAAATATTGACTTCATGTCACTTTTTAGCAACATTCAAAAAGTCTCTTTCATTGCAGCCAATTCAATCAGCGAATGGGTGTGCAGATTCCAGGCAGGTCTACATTTTTGGGGGCCTGCTAAAGGGAGCTTAAGACTTGTAAACCATTTCAAAAGAAGAAAATTAAGAATCCACTAAAACACTTGCTTTCTATACTGCATTCTTTTTCTTTTGCATGTATTTACTCACATGTAACTGACAGAGCGAATGTTCCTTCTTCATAATTTCAGATAGACCAAGCTCTCATAAATAGGCCCTCAAGAGTAAATTCGATACTCTGCTTCCAGCTTGGAGCCTTATTTATCAAGGGTATCAGTTCAAGAAAGAGCTGAAACACAACAGAGAAAATTCTACATTTAGCACATTTCTGTGGCAGGAGCAGCATTTTACAAAATACTAACTTGCCATTAACAGTCTTAGCCTAATTTTATAAAAGAGTATTTAAGCACTTCCTTCATTGACTGAGAGTAGGAAAGTAGTGTGCTGAAAATCAATGTACTAAATTTAGTGTCCCATTCCCAATACACTCCGCGCCATTGCATAACCATGGTTGTGGGATTAGATCAAACAGCTCCCTGAACTCACTCTACCATTCAACATCATGGTGGATCTACCACATTGTTTTAGGTGTGCAGCTCATTATGACACACAAGTCAAACTCCAAGGATGTACACAGAATCTCAGGGCAACTTTCATATAGGAAGACTGGTGTTTGCATCACCCCGACTCTCCATTTGTTAGTATTTGGCACAGAGTATCCTTTAAGTAGCTCCTGAATGGATTCCTGCAAACCACACTGGAAAATATATTGATGAGTATTCAGAATGTTTTTATTTTGAAAAAATTAGGAAGACCACTCTGGACCTTTCAATGCTCCACCCCTGATTAGTTGCCTTCTCTTACTTCGCTTTGACTTATATCTCAACTCTCACTGTTGGGTTTTCCTCCCCCAGCAGTCGATTGATTGGTCAGCTGTCTTTGAATGCTGGTTCCATGTTCAATTATCAGAGGCAAACAAAGCGTGATCACTAACTAGTCTGGGGCCCCCCATTGGGTATACCAAGTGATCATTTACATAGATGGTATGTACTCCAATGAAATCTGTAATCTCATGGCCTGGAATATCCCCCAATCAACCATTACCATAAAGCTGTGGCAAGTAACTAATCTCCTGACTTCCGAAAGCCTGTCCACCATCTACCAGGCACAAGTCAGGAGTGTGATAGAATACTCCCCACTTGCCTGGATGAGTGCAGCCCCAACAATGCTCAAGAAGTTTGACATCATCCAGGACAAAGCAGTCGACTTAACTGGTACCTACAAAATGCACCTCAAAATTTCACCAAAGATCCTCAGACAGCACCTTCCAAACTCATGACTACTTCCATCTAGAAGGTCAAGGGCAACACATGCACATGGGAATACCAACACCTTCAAGTTCCCCTCCAAACTATTCACCATCCTGACTTGGAACTATATCACCATTCCTTCCCTATCGCTGGGTCAAAATCCTGGAATTCCCTCCCTAATGGTATTGTAGGTCAACCCACAGCAAGTCGACAGCAGCGGTTCAGGAAGGCAGCTCACCACCACCTTCTCAATGGCAACTAGGGCCTGGCAATAAATGCTGGCCTAATCAGAGACACACATATCCCACAAAAAAAATGAATTTTTTTTTAAATGCCCAGTGCCTATCAAAAGTGAAAATGGGACCCAATATTATTGTATTTCTACCTTTGCCACTGGCACTTCTCAGACCATCACAATAGATTTTATTACAGTCACTCCTTGCTTAGATTACTTATTTCTTTTCCACTTATTTCTCCTTTAAGAATCTCGTCTTATTCTACGTCTCTCCTCTTCCACTTAATATCCTCCTTTCTGCTATGCATCTAACTTTCCAAATTAAGAAACCTCCTTAGGCACGAACAAGTCTCTCCTGGTCAAACCAGATTATTCACAACCTTTAAAATAAACATCTGACCACATGGATGGCATGACTAAGATCATCTGCTTCCTCCTCTTACATTTCCTGATTGTCTCAATTTGTCAGCTACAGAAACCTTCCTAAGACCCTTGTTACCTATGGATTTGACTATTCTTCTGCACTCCAGGCTAAACTCTTGCACTTATTAAAATCGAGGCCATTTGACACACTATTACATGTATCCTATGTTGAACCAAGCCCAGTTATTCATCAGTCACGTGCTTGCTGACCTATATTGACTCCCAGTTCAGCAAAGCCTATATTTTACAATTGCTTTTCCTTGTTTTCCTATCTCCCCATAGCCTCAATGTTCCCAATCTCTGCTCCTCCATCTCTGAAGTCTCACATATCCGCACTTCTCCAATTCCAATCTCTTAAGTATCCTCAATTTTAATCTCTGACCAATACCAGGTGTATTCAGCTTTTGGGTTCCAAACTCTGGAATTCAGTCCCTAAACTTCTTGTCTTTCCTCCTTTGCTAATCTTCTTAAAACACATTCCTTGGGCAAGCTATTGGTCATCTACCCTAATAACACCTTATCTCCCTAAGATGAGAACCAAATATTATTTGATAACACTTCTGTGAAGAATTGTTGAGCAGTCTATGGCATTAAAGGTATGATATGCATTCAACTTGTGTTTGTGAAGGATTAGGGATCTGTTTTATTCCAAATTGTGCCAAGCATCATTTCAAAGTGAATTTGTGCTATGCAAATACAAAAGAAATGTTGTTAGATCACAGTAACTAAAGGGAACATTCAGTGTGTAAGACTGTCCAAATTTGTTCCTGATTACATTCAGAAATTCTGTACTTCACCTACAAGGCACTTAGTGTGATCTATGATGTCTGTCATCTTCATCTCAGAAATTTGCAGCCATCAAGGCTGAATCAATCATGTGAAATAATTCTGAAGGACATGAGGTAATTGCTTAATTACTAGTGGGAGGTTATTTTAAGTAGTTGGGAACAACATATCCTGGAGAGCAACTACTTTGCTGAACAATATTGTGTTATTTTACAAATATCAATAAAACATTGTATGGGTTCAATATGAGTTGTTTTTTATAGCAGGCTGCCATTTAGATGATTATGAAAGCATTATATTCTTGTAAAATATTATAAAAATGACATTAAATTCATACTTCATTTGAAATGGTAAAATAATCATGTCATTGCATTTGTTATTCCTTTCCAGTGTTTGAGTTCCTTGTAGGGAGTCTCACTGGTGTTGCAGAAATGGGGTCTTGCCTCCGATTCCTGAAATTTCATATGGAACTTGGTAAAAACAATCTTCTCCCCTGCTCGAGGCCTCTACAAATTATTTCACCATAAAAATAACCTAATTTGCTACTTTTACAGCCAATCAATTGTAGGTTGAAAGGAGAAACAGATTAGAAAGTATTATTGGCATTATTAGTGGGAAGGCATTTGACTTGTCTGTATGAGATTCCTTGATTTACTACTTTAACTAAGATATTAACTGACTTATTTTAAAATGTCTTATTAATGGGGGTAATTTTCACCCCCAAAATGGATTGGATGAGAAGTTAATTTTTTTTTAAATTTCAAACCCACCTGCATATTTTAAGAGACAAGATGTGAATGATTGGTGGAAAATTGATGGCCAATATGCTCTCATCAAGCCAAATGGTTGCTATCAAATGTTAATGATAAGGCACCCCTTCAGTTTAATAAACTTTTCACTTTTAATGACTGTCAGTTCCTGGGTCTCATGAAACCTAAGAGTCAAAAGGAGACAAACAGGGCTGGAGTGAAAAAGCTACAGTGCTACTTGTGGGCGAAGCAGAGCAGTTTCTTCTTCCATCATCCCCCAAGCCCAATAAGCTCATCTGATTCCACCTCCATAATCACTGACTTGCTCTAACCACTATCTCGCTCCCCCTCTGACTGCTATCTCTTCTTTCTCCTTGATTGTCATTTTGCCCCATGCAGTCTCTCCCTCTTCCTCCTATCACCACTGATGCCCACCAACTGCAAAGTCTCCCTACTGGCTCTCTGCTGCGATGTGTCCTTGTGCTGTAGGCATTGCTACCCAGATATATAATACATGGGTTTCTCCTTCATAGCATCTTTGAGATTACTCCAAATGCATGGCTTCCTAAAAGGTTGAGGCCTTTGTTTCTGTTAAAATAGCAGACTGAAAATTATCTTTCATCCTTGTGGCACAGTGCAGGCTTGAAATTCTGAATAATTCTGCAGAACAGTTTATTAAATTAGAGATGTTATTTCTGTTTCCCACTCCACAGATGCTACCAGACCTGCTGAGTTTCTCCAACACTTCCTGTTTTTGATATTTGAAAATTTTCAGACTGCTCAATTGTAAATATCTGAATAAAGAACATCAATTTTTGGGCCTGTCACCAATAGATCTCTTTATTCAAGACATGTTTCCGTATAATCTGATTCATTGTGATTTTTGTTTAATTTATCAATGTATCCTGCTTCTGACTGAATTGACAATAAATATGCAACTGAAAACCTCTTTGCAGTTACTGTCTGCCACAGAGTTATTTGTTTTTCTTTCAATACCAGAAACATTTACTGTGGGGTCGAAAGTCATTGGGCAGAATGTCCCCAGCTGCTAAATGACATCTGTAATAGCACACCAGTTGGTAAAATATGGCAGGAACAGGAATATGAAATGCTTGCCATTGACAACTAAAAAAGTCCAATTTTCCAGCCAAGTGTTTAATTAAAAGATGAGAAATTTGCTAGTGAATGCTGAGATTTGGCATATATTATGACCTATTTACATATATTTACATCTCATTAATACTTAATTTCACCTTGCTTGTATGCCATTTGCTATTTTCCCAGGCAGAGGGGAGAAACCAGACACTAACAATTGCTGATATAAGACTCAGAATGGGTACCTGACCGCTCCAGCTTATCACTTGTTCTTCCAGCCCTCCACCTTGGCCAGCATTCCCCAGCATGTCAGGGCACTCTAAACTGGGGAGAAAAAAAAACCTGCTTCCTTTATTCTGCAGAGGTTGGCATCAAATACAAAGCAACTGTACCCACATCAGCATTTCTCCAACCCGTTTACAATATTGTACCACTTTAATACTGCACTTTGGAGCTCACCAATGCCTTGCTGCACAATACAGCTGCCAGACCACAATATGCCCCATCTCCTGCATTGGAGCAGGGTGCATCTCAGAACTTTTAACGCTCATTTAATTTTTACCTACGTGGATGCTCACAACATCTCTGTCATGCCTGACTATATCTTTCTGAACATTGCTGCCTCATTCAAAACTTACAGCCTGTCAGTTGTTCTTTCTTGCCTTGTCTTTTAAAAACACAGGCATAAAGTTAGGTAACATGTCATATTTGCAGGCAATGACGTCAGTTATGGGAGCTGATAGGTTCCCCTACGGCACCATGTGATGTCAATGTCACTCCTGCAGCATATGCCAGCAGCTTACACAGCAGGGACATAGATAGTTGTGTTTCAAACTCTGGGGCGATTTTTGTTGCATTTCAACACTGTAGGGCTACTCATGGCTGGCAGCATTTGACCTGGTGAACGACTAACATTTAAACGTGATGCTGGTGGTGCAAATCCTGGACGATCCTGGCATTAGTGAATACTTCCACAGTTGGTGAGCGCATGTAGGAGCATGGTACAGAAGACAGCAGCACAAAATTGCATGAAATAATTCACTAGAGTAGAAAGAGAGAGATACCCTCCATGGAACTCCTTGAAATTGACACCTTTCCATTTTTTGATTAATTTCAAACCCATTATCATCATAAAAACAGGGTCCCAAAACTCTGTAATTGTGTAATTGCTTATTTTCTTTCTAGAGAGGATCTATGCTGGGCAGTAATGTGTATAAGACAATACAAGCAAATAAAACCCTACAACTGAAAGGTTATATTTACTTGTATTGCCTTATACACAACTGAAAGAAAGCCATGTTTTTAAAAAAAAATCAATGATGCCATATGACAATTATTATTCTGAAATTTTCTTCGCTAAATAACAAATAGTGTCTTTAATCCTGGTCGTATGCCAAGTTATTATGGTTTGTGGAACTAAAAGTAGATTGTGAACAATGCCAGTGTCATACAGCCAAATAACTACCAAATCTTGCTTCATATTTGTTTTGAAATAGCAACAGTTTCACTGCAATTGATATAAAACATTTGATTGAATTAAATGTTCCTAAATTATGAAATATGCAATATGGAAAAATACCAACTGCTAAAGCTCATTCTTTGGAAACCAGGATTTATGCAATATTTTTTAGATTAATATCTGGTGATTTCAGAATTCCAGCACATTAATGATTGACTAGCTGATCAGACCTGAAAGTGGAGTATTATCCCAATGAGTACTGATATGAAATCTATATTAGATAAGCAATGACTCTAGCAGCGCAAGTTTTTCATTAGTTTGGTTTTCAAACTCTTACATGTTAAAAGCTATTATCATTTTTGACAGCCACCAGTTCACCGAGTTAACTTGAGATCACTTTCCCAGCAGTCTTCTAATTCTGGTCTGCAGTATTTTCAATTCTCCACCAGCCATGGCTGTGTTTTCAGCTTCCTGGGTCTTATGATCTGGAATTTCCTTTCTAATGCCCTGACTGCTTTTAAGATTCTCTTTAAAATGTGTTTCTTTGACAATGCATTTGGTTACCTGTGATAGTGTGGCCTTATGTCATTTTGTACTATTTTGTTTGACAATGTTCCTGCAAAGTGCCTTGAGGCATTTTACTACATTAAAGGTATGATCTAAATATATGTTTCTGGTTGTCTGGAGACACAACTCCAGTTTCCTCCTTAAAGCAATAGAAGGAATCTGCTAAGTTCCATATAGAGAAAAAGTGGATTTACTTAGTCTGCAATAAATTGTTCAAAATTCTAATTTTGATTGACAATTAAGGTTGTTTTGCTAGTGGTACTATTATGCATCAGGCAGTATGGTTTGGGTGCAGTTTCTCAGTGCTGGACTTCATATAGTTTGTTGCAGTTGGGGCAGCACCGTGGCTCAGTGGTTAGCACTGCTGCCTCACAGTGCCAGGGACCCAGGTTCAATTCCCGCTTCAGGTGGCTGTGTGGAGTTTGCACATTCTCCCCATGTTTGCGTGGGTTTCCTTCGGGTGATCTGGTTTCCTCCCACAATCCAAAGATGTGCAGGTTAGATGAACTGGCCATGCTAAATTGCCCATAGTCAGGGGTAAATATAGGTAGGGGAATGGGTCTGGGTGCGTTACTCTTCAGGCGGTTGGTATGGACTTGTTGGGCCGAAGAGCCTGTTTCCATACTGTAGAGAATCGAATCTAATCTAAAGATTCTTATTAGCTACAGTGATCTGGCCAGCTACTAAAAGCATTTACACAGTTCCAGTCATCAGGAAATACATGTAAGTATGTTTGGGCGGCACGGTGGCACAGTGGTTAGCACTGCTGCCTCACAGCGCCAGATACCTGGGTTCAATTCCCACCTCAGACGACTGTCTGTGTGGAGTTTGCACGTTCTCCCCGTGTCTGCGTGGGTTTCCTCCGGGTGCTCCGGTTTCCTCCCACAGTCCAAAGATGTGCAGGTCAGGTGAATTGGCCATGCTAAATTGCCCGTAGTATTAGGTAAGGGGTAAATGTAGGGGTATGGGTGGGTTGCGCTTCGGCGGGGCGGTGTGGACTTGTTGGGCCGAAGAGCCTGTTTCCACATTGTAAGTAATCTAATCTAATCTATGTATATAGATCACTAAATAAGCCCCAAAGTTTAAGTATCAGCCTATGAAAGTGGACCATCATTCAGGGATGAGCTGATCATTAGCATAATGAGTTGCTAGACGAGTGAATTAAGTGACAAGACATAGAACAGATAGCTTCTGCTATCCCTCACCTTCCTGTCTAGCTGCCAGCTCCTTTGTTGTCCTTCTCCCTCTGTGGGACTGTGTCTCTGTAACTTGTTTCCAGTTCCAATCTCCTCAGTTGTCTGCAATTGCAGGAACACAAGTCACAAAGCCAGAATTTGCGATAGATCATGGATTTATTTGTACAAAATATTTGCAGCCATTCTGGTGAATCCCTGATTTTAAAAGCAGTTTTTTCTCTTTGCAGCCCACATTTTTTAAGGACTCAAACACAAAAAACACACAGTTCTCACACTTAATGATCATCATTTCAAGTCATATAAAAAGAAAACTGATTCATTAATGTTCTTCAATAAATATTTGCCACTTCTTCTACAATACCTCAGTACGCATTGTGTGCCTAGCAGGTGACACATTATTGAATAATTGCTATTAAATTCATTAATTGGTCTGGCTCAGATGTAACTCTAGATCCATGACTGTCAGCAGGACACCTTGTTGTAATGAACTGCTACAAAAAACAGCAACAAAAATAAAACCAAGGAAGTCATTTAGCATTATCCTAGGCATAGAACTGAACAATAAAGGCACACCCAGTAAACCCTGTAAAGCCCTTCTAACTAACATGGTCCAAAATTGGTATTGGCTTCCCATAGGTTAGTTTTCCAAGACGTTTCATAGTATTTGGTCATTATAAACAAGACAACCAGTTACAGTCCACCTCATCCTTTCTCCCACACACAGTATGCCCTATCAGTGCTACATGATATCACTATGTTAAATATTAAGTCTTTAGGAATAGACGTAGACCACATTACTGTACAAGCAAACATACAGAAGCTGGATAAACTCAGTAGGTGTGGCAGCATCTCTGGAGAGAAAGTTAATGTTTCAAGTTCAATATGACTTCTTCAGAACATTGCTCCTCAAGCCTGGTTCATCACTCAATGCAATCACTTTTTCCCTCACCTTCCTGTCTACCTGCCAGCTCTTTTGATTTCCTGAGAGGTCAAATCTCTGAATATATTCAAGGTTGGAATAGATAAGTGTTGAAGCATTCACGACCATTTGGGGAAAGAAATCCCAAGATGCACAACTCTTTGAAGAAATCTCTCCTCACCTCAATCCTAAACGATCAACTCCTTATTCAGAGGGTTTAGCCATCGCAACTTTCATTTTAAGAATGCACCAATAAAAGTCATGGAACACGACTAAGGCACAGACTTCGCCATTTTCTACGACAAAGGAATTATATTGGAACAACATTGTTGAGTTGTTACTTTCAGGCAAAAAGTTAAAAAGTTTTACATTTGTGCAATGCTTTTCATTACCACAGGATGTCTCAAAGTGCTTTACAGCCAATGAAGTACTTTTGAATATCGTCATTATTGCAATGCAATTTAATGCACATCAAGGTCCCACAAACAGCAATGTGATAATGACCAGATAATCTGGAAATATCAGAGATAACTCTTTGCCATGTGATCTTTTACAGAGAGACAAAAAACCTGCAGAAGCTGGAATCCAAAGTCAACAAATAGGAGGCTGGAAGAACACAGCAAGCCAAGCAGTATAAGAGGTGGAGAAGTCAATGTTTTGGGTATAACCCATCTTCACAACTCTTCAGTCCTGTGGAAGGGTTATACCAGAAGTGTTAACTTCTCCACCTCCTGATGCTGCCTGGCTTGCTGTGTTCTTCCAGCCTCTTGTTTGTCAACATGAGATCTTTTACATCCACCAAAGTAGGCAGATGGCGCCTTGCTTTAATATCTTATCATAAAGACAGCACCCCTGACGGTGCAGCATCCCCTCAGTACTGTGCTGCAGTAGCAGCAGAACTGGTCCTATGGTCAGATGAATCAGGGCAACTGCCCAGGACCCTGCACTTTGGGGGAGTCTGCATCAGGATTATAGGTATCTGGGAGGAACAGGAAGCTGGACTGACAGATGAGAGTGATACAGTGCAGTCTTTCCTTTCATTTCCAGTTTGGTTAGAAGGAAGTAAGGCTTCTTTAATGTAAAGATGCTTCATGTGATTCTAAGCCTATAATTCCATGAGGATGGCAATATGATTGTCAAATCACTCAGCAGTCTTGAATGTCTTTTGCTGTAAACACAAAATTCTTGGCATTGATCATGACTGGTGAGTTTAGTTTTTAAAAGAAAGGACCATTAGAAATAAAAGGGGGGCAAGCAACTGATACTGGTGAATGGTAATCACAGCAAAGTGAAACTTGCAAACTCAGAGACTTGTGTTTAGAGAATCACGGGGGAAGGGTGGGACATAGTGTGGTCTGCCCCATTCCCGACAAATCCTTTCCCACACCACCACACCCCACCAAATAAAAGCCTTGACTTTTTTTAAATAAATCCGTTTGGATATGATATGACGCACCTCCATGCTATCACATCCAGAGGGGAGAGCCGCCCCCAGACCTTCAAGCCCAGAGATAGGGATGCTACCACTATACCACAAAAATTTCATCAGGGAGTGAATGTATAGGTACTGAAGTGGGACTTAACCCTTTAACCTCGCGATTTAGCGGTGAAGCACAGCTGATTGGAAGCTACGATGGGGCGTAGACAGGAGCTCTGCTGTTAAACAGTGATGTGGGATTAGCTGCCACTTGTTGGGAGCTGGGAAGATTTGATAACGGGGTCAGAGTGTTGTTCTTCTGCTGTGCCAACGGATTAACCCAGTGAATGGGCACAGGGATACGAACAGTTTTGCCAACATCTACAACTCACCTTCTTTATTCCATCCGGTCTTCACGCTCATAAAATAAGCAGAGCTCAATCCTGCCCACACCAGAATTCCAAATATTCCATTCGAAATGTGGTGTTAGCATCAGCTTTCGGCTGCTCCACATGGCCTTGCAAGCTCCCAACTGGTAAAATATTTGCGACGTTTTTTGCCCCGAACAAAGTACGGACACAGCCCAAGGCGTGGTTTAAATGGCATTGTCTTCTTTTAAAACACACTCTGATTACATCAATGTCAGCAACGAGGAAGTGAGATGGAAAAAGGTCTGAAGTTTACATTTTCGAGAATGTAACAAGTGGAACATCACCAATCGTCCCTGGAGGGGGGGGGAGGGGGTGGGGGGAGAGAGTGAGAGAGTTTGGACAGCGATAACTTCCATGGCCGAAACCTTGCAAAGGATCTGCCCCTGTTTAAATTCCGTGTGGAATGTAATCTTCGCCTCGAGGGCGACGAGCTCTGAGGATGACGGAGGGAAAAAATTGCCGGAGTCTGGCAGTTCTCCTGTGTCTGAGCCGGAGGAGAGCTGGAGCAGCGTTTACACGGCGCTGTACGACTTTGGCGCCAGGACAAGTGAGGAACTGTCCTTTCAAGCTGGGGATGAGCTTGAAATCCTGGAGGGGGATGACCGTTCATCGGGAGCTTGGTTGTTTGCAAGAAAAAGAACTCGTTCCAAAGGCCGTAACTGCACGGGATATATTCCTTTTAATTATGTTGCTAAGAAAGAAAGTGTGGCCACTGAGCCGTAAGTGATTTCAAATAGTTTTCGCTGCATGTACCTGTGTAAAGCTATCTATTGTGGGTTGTACTACCCACACTGACAGTGCTGGTTGCTGTTCAATTCAGAATTTTCTAATTGCTGAAATTGTTTGAGAGGGGCTGTTTAATTGGGGGTTATGATCTTCAAGCTGTAGGTGAGATTGACAGTGTGTCGAACAGAGAGGCAGAAAGCTGGAGATTGCAGCTGTCAGTGTAGTGGTCCGACTCCGAGAAGCGCCAGATAGAATTTAATTGGGAGAAGCGAGGACTTGGAAAGGAAAACTAAGGTATGGAATTACCCAACAACTGGGCACTGAAGTGTAGATGAACATCGGGACCACTGTATCCGCAAATCACTGCATAGAGTAGGCGAAGATGTGCTGTGGTGGGAATCTCCCCATTTGCCTGGGGGATTGCAGCTCCAAGAATACGCGAGGAGTTAGACTCCAAAAAGCAGCTCAATTAATCTGTATCTCATCCACCACATTAATCATTCATTATCTCCGTCACTGACGCACACTAATAGCAGGGTGTACCATATATAGAATGTATTGCAACAAATTACCAAGACTCCAATGACCGTACCTGCTAAACCTATAACCTCCACGCTTAGAAGGGCTAAGGCAACAGAAACATGGTACCACCTGCAAGTTCCCCTCCACAACATTCTACCTGGGAACGATATGGTCATTCCTGTCACTGGATCCTATTCCTGGAACTCTCTTCCTAACAGCACTGTGGGTGTACCTGTGCAACAGTTTATGAAGGTGGCTTACCACAATTGGCTCCGAGGCAATTAGAAATGGTAAACAAGTGCTGGCCTAGTCAGCCACATGAAAAAAAAATTAAAAAGGTGGTTGAAATGAATGCAAGGTACTTTCACTCACTCGCTGAGGCCAAGAGTATAATCTCAGACAGGTTATGCTAGGTCTGTCTAAAACATTAGCTAGGCCATCACTAGATGAATAGTAGACTTTGATCACAGCCTTGCATTATGGAGAGTCCAGAAAAGAATTATAATTTTAGCTGTGAGGAAAGACTGAAGAGACAAGGGTTGCATTCTTTGGAACAAAACAGCAGAGGGCTGAGTTAATTGACATGTTTACTATGAGTGATTAGGAAGTGACCATTCCTCTTAGCAGAGATGTCAGTAACCATGGACACAGATTTAAAATAATTGATAGAATTAGAAGGGACGTACCATATCTTACTAGCTCTGGACTAAGTACCGAAGGTGGGATTTGGCTAGATAATTCTCCTTCTGATGATCCAGACATGATGGACTGAATGGCTTTCTGAGGAACATAAGAAATAGGAGTAGGAATTGGATCTAGTGGCTCATTTTCAGTGCCATAAATATCTATGGTTTTGAAATTTCGTCACATCATGCAGTTTATTATTTCTTTGTCTATAGACAAATGTGACCACTGGTGATGGTACAAGCAAAAGACAAGTGTGTACTGTGCAGTTTCATTGTCCATTATTTTGATAAGTATGTTGGATCTATTTTAAAAGTAATATTATAAAACAAAACAGAATAGGAAGGAGGCGCAAAATAAGCAGAGCTCAATCCTGCCAACAACAGGATTCTTAATATTTCATTTGAAATTTGGTGTTAGCTTCAGCTTTTGATCACTACACATGACCTTGGACATTCAAATTGGTACTGGCAGTTTGGCCAAAGAGGAAAATAATAGCCAACACAAAATAAACTTTCCAAACAAAATTTACAAATCAAAAGCATTCCATATTGTTTGCAAACACCAAAACTTGTGCATTCTGTAGTGCCTGCCTGTTGTGTGCTTTTGCCTGTCTAAGTTGCCCTACCCAGAGCTATCCCAGCAGTTGTGCTGCTAAATTTCAGTGGAGGCCTTGGAGGACAACCTTGACCAGCTCTGGGTTCCAAAAGCCCAAGCTTCAGATTTCACCATCTCAGTATGGATGGTAGCAGTTTGGATCTGGCTGGCTGCTAGACCACAGCAAGGTCATACAGGTGTGGAAAGATCTGTCCTCTCCCCCAGGACAATCCCTTAGTAATCTGTATAATCTGTTGAAATCCAGATTGTTGAACTGTTGTGTGACTCTGAATGCATCTTTGATCACTTCTATTTGCTCAATGATGATGGCTGCCATTGTAGCTTTTGTGCTTACTTGTTGAACATGCCTGAGAGCAGTCTATGTTCAAGGTTTGCATAAATATTTGTAGCTTGGGTGCCTGTTGCCGTAGTGCGATATGTTCACCAAACTGGAAAGTTGATATGCAGATATTTAGCCCCCTTTCTAGGTGATACCTTCAGTGCTTTGGAGCCTCCTGTGAATCGTTGCTGTACTGCGTCCTTCTGGAATTTATTTGGTTCCGTTCCTGTTGCTTCCAGAAGCAGGTTCCGGTTGTTCATTGCAGTGGTCGGTATATTGGGTCGAGGTCAACGCGTTTATTTGAGGAACCCATGGATGAGTGCTGTCTGTACTTGCGTGATTGTGTGCTGATCTTGATTAACAAGAGCTTTATTTGAGCACGTAGAAATTCATTATCTGCTGTTTGTGTTGCAGTGGAAGTTGACACATCATTCATCGAATGTTATGTGATCATTAGGTACACAAACATTCTAATAGATTTAGTCAGTATCGTACTTGAGTGAATGAGCTCCAAGCTCAGAAAAAAGCCTGTGCAGCATTGATTCTAGACTACTTCATCCTTTCCAGCTTTTCCTAGCTTCTTGTCCTTTCTGTATGAACTGTCCTCTTCAACCTTCAGGTCTCATTTCTTGACATCTTTTAGCCATGTCTCTCCAATACTTACCAATCTGTTTGCACACTATTTTCATCTGTTTTGTTTAAAAACATGTGTATTCAGTTGCAGAGTCTTTAATTTTATCCTAATATTGTTTTTTGTAGCTTCTAGTCTTCTCTGTTTGTTTATTCTTAGATTGGCACTCTATCCCTTCCTGTTATGGTCTGTTTATCATATCACACATTAATACCTTTTTCTTATATATTAGGCAAAAATGAAACTATGCATGTTATGAATGAGTCATAGAGTCATCTAGCATAGAAACAAACCCTTTGGTCTAACTCATCCAAGCTGACCAAGTTCCCAAACGAAAATAGTCTCACTTGCCTGTGTTTGGCCCATGTCCCTATAAACCTTTCCTATTCATGTTCCTCCCCAAATGTCTTTTAAATGTCTCACCTTCACAGACGCCCGCTCGCACACTGTCTCACCTTCACAGACGCCCACTCTCACACTGTCTCACCTTCACTGTTGTCAAATGAACCTGTAGAGACAATGAATCCATCCTCTTAAACTAATGCAGGCTATCTTTAACTGCTGCCAGCTTCTCTTAGTTTTGGATCTTCTGATGTGCACAGCAATTCAACAGCATTGCTTCCGCTGGTTCCACACTCCAATCATGTAAATAAAATTGGTGTGCTGTCTGCATCAGAAACAATATGTGCAGGTTAATCCCTCATTGCAATTCCTGTAGCTGTTTTCAGGGGTTGTCAACTTTCACCCCTGTACATTTTCAACATGAACCACTGGAAAACAATAAGACTTGAGAACATCTGTTTATTTATCTTGTTGCAGTAAAGGAAATAATTTCTGGGCATTGCAAAGACTTTGTGGCGAATTAAGTACCTTTGAAAGCTAGCCACTGTTGTCATGAATACCTCATAGGGTCCTTATTGTCAAAGCTAAGTCACTAAGGCTACCAATTCTGGGAGAAAGTGAGGACTGCAGATGCTGGAGACCAGAGTTGAAAAATGTGGTGCTGGAAAAACACAGCAGGCCAGATAGCATCCGAAGACCAGGGGAATCGACGTTTCGGGCATAAGCCCTTCTTCAGGAATGAGGCTGGTGTGCTTGGCGGGCTGAGATAAAAGGTAGGGGGGAGGGAATTTAGGGGAGGGGCGCTGGGAATACGAAAGGTGGAAGAAGGTGAGGGTAAGGGTGATAGGTCGGAGAAGGGGTGGGACGGAGAGGTTGGGAAGAAGATTGCAGGTCAAGAGAGCGGTGCTGAGTCCGGGGATGGGACTGAGATAAAGTGGGGGGAGGGGAAATGAGGAAGCTGGAGAAATCTACATTCATCCCATGTGATTGGAGGGTTCCTAGGTGGAAGATGAGGCGCTCTTCGTCCAGGCGTCATGTAGTCAGGGTCTGGCGATGGAGGAGGCCAAGGACCTGCATGACCTTGGCGGAGTGGGAGGTGGAGTTAAAGTGTTCAGCCATGGGATGGTTGGGTTGGTTGGTGCGGGTGTCCCAGAGGTATTCCCTGAAACGTTCCGCAAGTAGGTGGCCTGTCTCCCCAATGTAGAGGAGACCATATCGGGTGCAACGGATACAGTAAATGATGTGCGTGGAGGTGCAGGTGAATTTTTGACGGATATGAAAGGATCTATTGGGGCCTTGGATGGAGGTGAGGGGGGAGGTGTGGATGCAAGTTTTGCACTTCTTGCGATTGTAGAGGAAGGTGCCGGGAGTGGAGTTTGGGTTGGTGGGTGGTGTGGACCTGACAAGAGAGTCGCGGAGGGAGTGGTCTCTCCTGAATGCTGATAGGGATGGGGAGGGAAATATATCCCTGGTGGTGGGGTCTATTTGGCGGTGGCGGAAATGACGGAGGATGATACGATGTATCCGGAGGTTGGTGGGAAGATAGGTGAGGACCAGTGGGGTTCTGACCTGGTGGCGATTGGAGGGGCGGGGTTCAAGTGCGGAGGTGCAGGAAGTGGAGGAGATGCGGTGGAGAGCATCGATGAACACGTCGGAGGGGAAATTGCAGTCTTTGAAGAAGGAGACCATTTGGGTTGTTCGGTAGTGGAATTGGTCCTCCTGGGAGAAGATGCGGCGGAGGCGAAGGAATTGGGAATATGGGATGGCATTTTTACAGGGGGCAGGGTGGGAGGAGGTGTAATCTAGGTAGCTGTGGGAGTCGGTCGGTTTGTAGTAAATGTCCGTGTTGAGTTGGTCGCCCGAGATAGAAATGGAGAGGTCTAGGAAGGGGAGGGAGGAGTCTGAGATGGTCCAGGTAAATTTGAGGTCGGGGTGGAAGGTGTTAGTAAAGTGGATAAACTGTTCAACCTTCTCATGGGAGCACGAGGTAGTGCCAATACAATCATCGATGTAGTAGAGGAAAAGGTGGGGGTTGGTGCCAGTGTAGCTGTGGAAGATGGATTGTTCCACATATCTGGCGAAGTTTTTTCTTTGATGTTCGATATGGCTAGGAAAAAGCGTTTGTTCAGTGTACCAATTCTGGACCTATTCTTAGAGGCTTCATCACAAGATCATTCACCTTCAATGGTACTGCCCCACTCCAACAGCCTGATTTCAGTATTTCTCTATCAAACAAAACTAATCAACGAACATTTTTAAATGGAGATTCTTTTGCCCTTGTGACTTTCCTCTTAGGTTACCCACAGCAATGTTCAGGAGATAAATCTTCGATTTCTGGGTACTGCAGAACAATCTTGCAGGGTGGCAAAGATTGAACTTGGGATTTTCCTGGATCAGTTACTTACTTAGCTAGTCATTAGCCAACCAGTGAGATGAATGAAGTGGCACAAATAGATACAGATTATTTTGATTTTTAAGTAGATTTTAACAAGATGGAATTCAATCAATTATCACACAAAGTTAAGCCTTATGGGATTGGAGTAATATGTTCATGTGGATTAGGACGGATTCATAGATGGAAGACAGTGTGGAAATAAACAGGACAATTTCAGGCTGGCATACTGTCATTAGTTACATGTCATTAGCAATTTTGATGAAGCGGCTGAGTGTAACACATTCAGATTTACTGATGATACCAAAGTTAGATGGAAAGAAAGTGGTGAAAAAACTGCAAAGAGGCTGTGGAGGAATATGGTCGGGTTGGATGAGTGCAACAGCACCGAATACAATATAGAAAAGTACAAAGTTGTCCAGTTTAGTTTCAAAAATAATAGTTTATTTTTTAAACATTGAATGAATACTGGAAAACTGGAAATGTTTGCATTCTGAGGGGCATGGGTGTCCTTATATTATTAATTGTTGAAAAATAACAAACAGGTTCAACAAGCAATTTGAGGTAGAACAGCCATGATCCTGTTGAATGGCAGCAAGCTTGAGAAGTCATATAAGCTACTTCTTATGTTCTTAAGTAATTAATTATTAAGAGGGGACATCAGATTGACAGGATATTTCCAATTACATAAATTAGCATTCTTGTTTATGTAATGTGCTTTCAGTCTTAGGATGTATACCCCATTAAGTCAGTCTGTGCAATATCATACAAATATCAGAAATTGGAACTTTTCATAGTTTGGATTTCACAAAAATAATTTAAAACGCTGCAGTCCTCAACCCAAATAAAATTGGAAATTCGAAGTTTTATCTCAGGAATGATAAACTACAAAGTCCCAATATTACAAAGAGCACAATGCAGGTGGTGTATGTAAGTTGCTGGCTTGATTTTCACTGCACTCTATTTACCTCTTCCCTTGATAGTTGGTATGCTGGGAAACTAAGCCGGTCAGAAGCAAAAATGATTCTTCTCTCTAGCCAGACCATAACTGGGTCTTTTCTTATCCGTGAAAGTGAAAATCAAGAAAACGTATATGCATTATCTGGTAAGCAATTTATACAAATAGGCAGTATCTTCTTTGAACCCATTAGGTTTAACTATCATCTAATCTATTGTATTATATATTGAGAAAAATGTAGCTGCAGCTGCATGTGTTATTTTTAAGTTTTACTGTGGAGTAATGGTTTGAGTTTCATAACTGATCATTTGCAACATGACAAGTGAAACCACACATCCAGTCAGTTTGTGGTTAAACCTGAACCAGATTTCCTGTACAGGAATACTCTACAATCAACAGCTTCATTTCCTCCCTCAATAGAATGAGAACATTTTTCTTTATTTTTAAAAGTCTACTGCAGGCATTCAACCTATAGCTCTGGGCCACTGCTGCTGCCAAGTCCTATCCTAGCCCTCAAAGCCGAGGTGCTTCACTCCTATTTGTCTTATTTGCTGTTTATGTAAAGGGCTGTTGCCTAACTGGGCAAGAGGTCCTAAGGCAGATTACCAAAAACTATTCCTATAATCAACTAACATGTGCTTTAGCTACTAGACAGAAGATCCAACCTAGTTTCTAATGGTGAATTTGGCCAGCTATGTTGAGCAACACTTGCTCTAAACTGAGCAACCACCCAATCACCCAAGGTTCCTCACTTGCTGGTTGGTGTGCTTACCCACCGATTCCCAGTTTCAGAAGTCAATACAAAGCACAGAACTCTGAGGTCCAATCACCATTACAAGCAACTAGATGGAGCTTTGATATTGGATTGCCTGACTTGCTTCCTCCAGCACCCCTTGCGAGGGAGCAAATGTTTGAGCAAATGTATGAAAATGAGTTCATAATCAAGCAGGGCAATATGATTCAGCACTGTTAAACATAATCTGAGTCAAAGGCAGGCAAGGTTGAATTGATGAAAATGTTCAATATTTGAACAATGGTCTTGCTCTTTTTAATGTAAAACAACAGGACATCTGACCGTCCATAACCTAACGTTGAGGAAGCAGTTAGACAGGATAACAGCACTATAGAATTGATTATACTATTGATTTTTGTAAATCAAAGTCACAATGGCTGCTTTTGTCAGTTATAGCTTAAACATGAAAATCTAGGCTGACCCTCCAGTACAAGGCTGAGGAATTTCTGCACTTCTAGAAATGCTGTTTTTCCAGATGAGGCATCTGCTCCCACAGGGGCATCTGAAAGATCCTATAGCACTATTTCAAAGAAGGACAGGAAATTTCACCAATAGCCTGCCAAATATTTATTTCTCAATAAACATCACTAAAGAAGTGTTAACTGGTCTACTCCAGTTTCTCTTTCTATTGTTTAACAAATATAAATAGAAATAAACCTATATTCTAGAGAAAGCCAGTGAGATTAGGAAGTGACAACAAATCCGTTAAAAACTGGATAGAAAACTGGCTAACCGGTCGAAGGCAGAGAGTGGTGGTAGATGGTAAATATTCAGCATGGAGTCCAGTTACAAGTGGAGTTCCGCAGGGATCAGTTCTGGGCCCTCTGCTGTTTGTAATTTTTATTAATGACTTAGATGAGGGAGTCGAAGGGTGGGTCAGTAAATTTGCAGATGATACAAAGATAGGTGGAGTTGTGGACAGTGAGGAGGGCTGTTGTCGGCTGCAGAGGGACTTAGATATGATGCAGAGCTGGGCTGAGGAGTGGCAGATGGAGTTCAACCCTGCCAAGTGTGAAGTTGTCCATTTTGGAAGAACAAATAAGAATGCGGAATACAGGGTTAATGGTAGGGTTCTTGGTCAGGTGGAGGAACAGAGGGATCTTGGGGTCTATGTACATAGATCTTTGAAGGTTGCCACTCAGGTGGATAGAGTTTGTAAGAAGGCCTATGGAGTATTATCGTTCATTAGCAGAGGGATTGAATTCAAGAGTCGTGAGGTGATGTTGCAGCTGTACAGGACTTTGGTTAGGCCACATTTGGAGTACTGTGTGCAGTTCTGGTCGCCTCACTTTAGGAAAGATGTGGAAGCTTTGGAGAGGGTGCAGAGAAGATTTACCAGGATGTTGCCTGGAATGGAGAGTAGGTCATACGAGGATAGGTTGAGAGTTCTCGGCCTTTTCTCGTTGGAACGGCGAAGGATGAGGGGTGACTTGATAGAGGTTTATAAGATGATCAGAGGAATAGATAGAGTAGACAGTCAGAAACTTTTTCCCCGGGTACAACAGAGTGTTACAAGGGGACATAAATTTAAGGTGAAGGGTGGAAGGTATAGGGGAGATGTCAGGGGTGGGTTCTTCACCCAGAGAGTGGTGGGGGCATGGAATGCGCTGCCCGTGGGAGTGGTAGAGTCAGATTCATTGGCGACCTTTAAGCGGCATTTGGATAGGTACATGGATGGGTGCTTAATCTAGGATAGAAGTTCGGCACAACATCGTGGGCCGAAGGGCCTGTTCTGTGCTGTATTGTTCTATGTTCTATGTTCTATGTTCTATGTTCTAACTCTCCTCTTCGTGCCTCCAGTCATCTCAATGCATACGTTTTGCATCAGTTCCTGACCAAGTCCTTCCAAGTTCCCACAGGTTGTTACAGATGCCTTCAAAGTCCCCAGTACCTTTGTGACTTCTGTGGAAGCCTAATATTCCTTCTTAACTTTTTCAGTCTTTGCTTTATCTTCAACCTGTTGCCCATAATATTGCATCTCCTCTCTGCTGCATCTGTATAACATTCCACATTTCCATTCCTACTTGACTCAACTAAATCAAGTCATCTCCGGGAATGATTTGTCCTTCTGGATCTTCACTTTTAATGCAGCTAAAGGTCCATCATGAGAAGTCTTCTAATCCTGACCATGCTGCCCTCAGCAACAGCAGGAAGCATGGGATCATGTCCATTTGAATACTGATGATATTCAACTTGACAAGTGCACTGACCATTCCATCATCCACCTGATTCTTTGGTGTTGTTATCCTATCTAATGCTTACTCAATGTTAAGTCATGGATGACTAGAATGTCCTGTTGCTTAACATTACAAAGAAAAAAACCATTGTTGTTTAATGGCTAAAAATACTGAACGTTTTCATCAATTCAACCTCGCCTGCCTTTCACTCAGATTATACTTAACAATGCTCAGTCATATTGCCCTGTTTGATTATGAGCTTATTTTCATTCATTTGCTCAGACTTGAATCATTTGGTTTCCAATTATTACTCATCTCTATCCATCCATATTTTGGTCCCATTAAAACCTCTGCCAAAGGCCTCCCTAAAGTTCTCCTTATTGAGCTTAATTCTACATAAACTGTAACTAATACAAATCCTATCTAAGCATTCAGTCTGATTTTCACATCCATACTAACATTCATTAGCCGGCTATGCGCCAGAAGTTATTTCTAAATGCTTCCAAAGCCACAGTAAATCCAAACCCTATCTCTACTCCTTGCTTCTGCAATCTCTTCTAACCCTATATTCATTTTTCACCATTTCTGCAATCCAATTTGTGTCAAGATCTACAGATGCTCACTTAAAACTTCACCAATCTGTTTTCTCACACCTATAAAATGGTCTTATTTGATTACCTTCCAAAAACTGTCGCATGCCAGGTTCAATAGAAACTTTGTTGCTGGAAAAGCGCAGGAGGTCAGGCAGCATCCAAGGAGCAGGAGAATCGACGTTTTGGGCATGAGCCCTTCTTCAGGAATGAGGAAAGTGTGTCCAGCAGGCTAAGATAAAAGGTAGGGAGGAGGGACTTGGGGGAGGGGTGTTGGAAATGCGATAGGTAGAAGGAGGTCAAGTTGAAGGTGATAAGCCGGAGTGGGGGTGGGGAAAGAGAGGTCAGGAAGAAGATTGCAGGTTAGGAAGGCGGTGCTGAGTTCGAGGTTTGGGACTGAGACAAGGTGGGGGGAGGGGAAATGAGGAAACTGAAGAAATCTGAGTTCATCCCTTGTGGTTGGAGGGTTCCTAGGCGGAAGATGAGGCGCTCTTCCTCTAACCGTCGTGTTGCTATGGTCTGGCGATGGAGGAGTCCAAGGACCTGCATGTCCTTGGTGGAGTGGGAGGGGGAGTTGAAGTGTTGAGCCACGGGGTGGTTGGGTTGGTTGGTCCGGGTGTTCCAGAGGTGTTCTTTGAAACGTTCCGCAAGTAGGCGGCCTGTCTCCCCAATATAGAGTAGGCCACATCGGGTGCAGCAGATGCAGTAAGTGATTTGTGTGGAGGTGCAGGTGAATTTGTGGTGGATGTGGAAGGATCCCTTGGGGGGTTGGAGGGAAGTAAGGGGGGAGGTGTGGGCGCAAGTTTTGCATTTCTTACGGTCGCTGGGGAAGGTGCCGGGAGTGGAGGTTGGGTTGGTGGGGGGTGTGGACCTGACGAGGGAGTCACGGAGGGAGTGGTCTTTTCGGAACGCTGATAGGGGAGGGAAGGGAAATATATCCCTGGTGGTGGAGTCCGTTTGGAGGTGGCGGAATGACGATGGATGTTACGATGCATATGGAGGTTGGTGGGGTGGTAGGTGAGGACCAGTGGGGTTCTGTCCTGGTGGCGATTGGAGGCGCGGGGCTCAAGGGCGGAGGAGCGGGAAGTGGAGGAGATGCGGTGGAGGGCATCGTCAATCCAGTCTGGAGGGAAATGGTGGTCTTTGAAGAAGGAGGTCATCTGGGTTGTACGGTATTGGAACTGGTCCTCCTGGGAGCAGATGTGGCGGAGATGAAGGAATTGGGAATATGGGATGGCGTTTTTACAGAGGGCAGGGTGGGACGAGGTGTAGTCTAGGTAACTGTGGGAGTCGGTCGGTTTATAGTAAATGTCCGTGTTGATTCGGTCGTCCGAGATAGAAATGGAGAGGTCTACGAAGGGGAGGGAGGAGTCTGAGACGGTCCAGGTGAATTTGAGGTCGGGGTGGAAGGTGTTGGTAAAGTGGATGAACTGTTCAACCTCCTCGTGGGAGCATGAGGCAGCGCCGATACAGTCATCGATGTAGCGGAGGAAAAGGAGGGGGGTGGTGCCAGTGTAACTGCGGAAGATGGACTGTTCCACATATCCTACGAAGAGGCAGGCATAGCTGGGGCCCATGCAGGTGCCCATGGCTACTCCTTTGGTTTGGAGGAAGTGGGAGGATTGGAAAGAGAAGTTGTTCAGGGTGAGGACCTGTTCAGTCAGTCGAAGGAGGATGTCAGTGGAAGGGTACTGGTTGGTATGGCGGGAAAGGAAGAAGTGGAGGGCTTTGAGTCCTTCGTGATGGGGGATGGAGGTGTACAGGGACTGGATGTCCATGGTGAAGATAGTGAGGTTGGGGTACCAGCAGACAAGGGAGGCACGGCAGTAGTTTGGCGCACTGACTTTTACACCGCTGAGGCTAAACACCAGCTCGCGGACACCTCCTCCTACTGCCCCCTTGACCATGACCCCACCTCCCAACACCAAACCATCATCTCCCAGACCATCCATAACCTCATCACCTCAGGGGATCTCCCATCCACCGCCTCCAACCTCATAGTCCCACAACCCCGCACCGCCCGTTTCTACCTCCTGCCCAAAGTCCACAAACCTGACTGCCCCGGCCGACCCATTGTCTCAGCCTGCTCCTGCCCCACCGAACTCATCTCTGCATACCCCGACACGGTCCCGTCTCCCTTAGTCCAACAACTCCCCACCTACGTTCGGGACACCACCCACGCCCTCCACCTCCTCCATGATTTTCGCTTCCCCGGTCCCCAACGCCTTATCTTCACCATGGACATCCAGTCCCTGTACACCTCCATCCCCCATCACGAAGGACTCAAAGCCCTCCGCTTCTTCCTTTCCCGCCATACCAACCAGTACCCTTCCACTGACACCCTCCTTCGACTGACTGAACTGGTCCTCACCCTGAACAACTTCTCTTTCCAATCCTCCCACTTCCTCCAAACCAAAGGAGTAGCCATGGGCACCTGCATGGGCCCCAGCTATGCCTGCCTCTTCGTAGGATATGTGGAACAGTCCATCTTCTGCAGCTACACTGGCAGCACCCCCCCTTTTCCTCCGCTACATCGATGACTGTATCGGCGCTGCCTCGTGCTCCCACGAGGAGGTTGAACAGTTCATCCACTTTACCAACACCTTCCACCCCGACCTCAAATTCACCTGGACCGTCTCAGACTCCTCCCTCCCCTTCCTAGACCTTTCCATTTCTATCTCGGATGACCGAATCGACATGGACATTTACTATAAACCTACCGACTCCCACAGCTACCTAGACTACACCTCGTCCCAACCTGCCCCCTGTAAAAACGCCATCCCATATTCCCAATTCCTTTGTCTCCGCCGCATCTGCTCCCAGGAGGACCAATTCCCATACCGACCAACCCAGATGGCCTCCTTCTTCAAAGACCACAATTTCCCCCCAGACGTGATCGACGATGCCCTCCACCGCATCTCCTCCACTTCCCGCTCCTCCACCCTTGAGCCCTGCGCCTCTAATCGCCACCAGGACAGAACCCCACTGGTCCTCACCTACCACCCCACCAACCTCCATATACATCGTATCATCCGTCGTCATTTCCACCACCTCCAAACAGACCCCACCACCGGGGATATATTTCCCTCCCCTCCTCTATCCGCGTTCCAAAAAGACCGCTCCATCCTTGACTCCCTCATCAGATCCACACCCCCCACCAACCCAACCCCCACTCCCAGCACCTTCCCCTGCAACCGCAAGAAATGCAAAACCTGCGCCCACACCTCCCCCCTTACTTCCCTCCAAGGCCCCAAGGGATCCTTCCATATCCACCACAAATTCACCTGCACCTCCACACACATCATTTACTGCATCTGCTGCATCCGATGTGGCCTCCTCTATATTGGGGAGACAGGCCGCCTACTTGCGGAACGTTTCAGAGAACACCTCTGGGACACCCGGACCAACCAACCCAACCACCCCGTGGCTCAACACTTCAACTCCCCCTCCCACTCCACCAAGGACATGCAGGTCCTTGGACTCCTCCATCGCCAGACCATAGCAACACGACGGCTGGAGGAAGAGCGCCTCATCTTCTGCCTAGGAACCCTCCAACTACAAGGGATGAACTCAGATTTCTCCAGTTTCCTCATTTACCCTCCCCCCACCTTGTCTCAGTCCCAAACCTTGAACTCAGCACCGCCTTCCGAACCTGCAATCTTCTTCCTGACCTCTCCGCCCCCACCCCCACTCCGATCTATCACCCTCACCTTAACCTCCTTCCACCTATCGCATTTCCAACGCCCCTCCCCCAAGTCCCTCCTCCCTACCTTTTATCTTAGCCTGCTGGACACACATTCCTCATTCCTGAAGAAGGGCTCATGCCCGAAACGTCGATTCTCCTGCTCCTTGGATGCTGCCTGACCTGCTGCGCTTTTCCAGCAACACATTTTCAGCTCTGATCTCCAGCGTCTGCAGTCCTCACTTTCTCCTCAATAGAAACTTTGCAAATTTGTTTCATTTGTTGATTGAAATGGTTACAACTTTTCAACTAACACTATTCTTTTGTTTTATTCACTGGTTCAGTTATTTTGTCTCAGTCCATGGAGTAAGAAAATTTGTAGAAAAGTTAGAATTTGTATCTAGAACTCTGCAGTGCCTGTAACCAAAGAAATGTTTTCATTTATTTTGGTTTTTGGAATTCTGATGAGTTACGTTTAACTATCTTACCAAGTTCTCATAATCCTTTTTGACTTACTATCTCATACAGCATTCCCATTTTATCCTTTCTTCCTCAGTACGAGATGGAGACATTATAAGACACTATCGAATCATGCAAAATAAAGCTGGGACGTTTTGCCTGAATACAAACAAACAATTTTCCAGTCTTAAAGAACTTGTGGAATACTACAAATTAAGTTATCTTCGATCAAACCTCCTACTAACGACACCTTTTCAGAAAGTAAGTTAATTTTAAGTGAAACTTATCAAGATCTACCTTCTTTAATCTTCAAGCTTTTTGTTTCAAGTCAGAGAACAATGTACGGCTTTGGTTGTAAGAAAAAAAGTGGGAAAATCACTTTGCTGTGGATAAAGGCAAGTTAACCTTTTCTTCATATAAAACATTTGAGTCACCTGATATTGTGGGTAAAAATTTCTGATTGCAGGTTCCCAACAAGGAACTTGATGCATCAGGAAATTGCACATGTGTTGCCCCTGATTTTGCTCTAGACAGACTGGGCTCCATCTCATTGCATCACACTCAATTAATTTCCATTTCACATTTTTCAGGTTCTATTTTGTTAGATCCATGCAATCCTACATTTTGTTAGATCCATGCAATATTAGCACAGCTAATATCCAGTGCACAATAAAAGTAGGCCACTTCATTTCAGTTCTGAGAAGATTAGAAAGGAATACCTGTGCAAAATTTCTTGCATAATCCAAACCCTGGTTGTTGCTAAGATTGTTCTGTGAGTAAAACTTTCTTGTGAAGTGCCAGCAAATTTTTAATATTCAATTTAGCAGACACTTCGGTTTAGTTTCTCAATGAAAGAAATCACCTTCAAGAATGTAGAATTCTTTTGTAATGCTGAATTAGTCACCAAAATAAGTCAACAGACCGGGAAGGTACCTGAATCCACATCCCATTAATCTGGAAGATACCTGAATCCACATCCTATTAACCTAAAGTTGAAGCTGTTACCACCAGATCTGAGATTCCAGTAAAATTGCAAATGAGCAGCATGAAGCTGAAAGTCAGTTTATTCTCCTTGCTCCTGGTACCCATGACGATGATGAGGGTAGTTGTTTTTAAAAATATCTGCAAAAAAACCATTGCATAGACTGTTAACACATTGATTAAATAAAGTATTTGTCATTATTTTTCAAATAAAAGTATTCCTTCATAAATGTTGAATTTCAATGTGCATTTTTTTCATGCCCAGCCACTGCTTCTGACCAATTTAAATGGACAGATTTTGCAATGAAATAGAGAGGTATCTAGAATGTTCATATATGTGCTCTTTCAGCAAAAATATATCCCAATTAGCTCATGAAAATGTTAACCAAACAATTGCTGAGGAATTAAATATCTATTTTTATTTTGACAATCAATACGTTTCAACACTTGAAGGAAACATTTACTCCAATCTTACATGTGCTTTGTATTTGAAGAAACATCGACCAAATATAAGAGATCTGTCCTATTTGACTATGGATGACTGGGAGCGACCAAGGAAAGAATTCACACTCACAAAGAAATTGGGATCTGGACATTTTGGAGAAGTATATGCTGGATATTGGAATAAAACCATTCAAGTCGCTATCAAAATAGTCCATGTTGGTAAGAATGTCCCTGAAGCAAGTTTGAACATGAAATTGGTTTGTTCAGTTAGGACAGGGGTCTTTAGGTTAGACTCCCTACAGTATGGAAATAGACTATTTGGCCCAACAACCCACACCAACCCTCCGAAGAGTAACCCATCAGACCCATTCCTCGACCCTATATTTACCCCTGTCTAATGCACTAACACTATGGGCAATTTAGCATGACCAATTCACCTGACCTGCACATCTTTGGATTGTGGGAGGAAACCAACACAGACACAAGGGGAATATGCAAACTCCACACAGACAGTCACCCAAGGTGGGAAACAAACCCGGGTCCCTGGCGATGTGAGGCAGCGTGCTAACCACTGAGCCACCCAAGAGTCTCTCTGAGGCCATCAGTTCATAGCTTATACTTTAGGCAACATTGCCTTATTTGTGCTAATGTAGGTATTTTTGTGTTACTCTTATTTGAATTTTGTAGACCTGGGTTTTTTTACCTCATTAGTACATAGATCCTGATCATTATTGGGCACTCCTAGCTGCCTTGGGAGAGTTGCTTAAAACTCCAATATCAATTGATTTGTACACTGGAATGATATTTAACAATGTTATTGGTTTTTAGCTAAGTTTATCCTTTGTCTTGAGCAATTATACTGATTTTGAAGGCTGTGAGATCTTTCATTTTTCTGGCCTCCTGCGCTCTGTGTTACCTGAAAGATATTCGTCTAATATTTCAAATTAATTTAAAGTGAAATAGTCACTAAAAGCTTGTCCATTGGATATTTTAATAAATTAAAATTTCATTGCTTCAAAAAGGAAAAACTCATATATCTATTTGCATGTTTTTGCTGAAAAAATGTATGATTTAATTTTATTAGTAAGTGCCAACAGATTACTTGTGTATGATTAGACCTGCACAAACCATTCTTGCCCCTCCAAAAATGATTAACAATCACCAAAGGAAATATTTCGAAAAGCTGATTTAGTTTGTCAATGCCTTGTTTAAATGTTAATGAGAAGCCCCAGCAGATATGATAAGAGACTCTTAATTGACTGTTTACATAACTTAATTAGGCTCCAAGCAAGATGGCGTGTTTACCCAGCTTTCCCCTCACTGGCAAAGTGGCATGGCAGCACGATGATGTCAGACTGGTCTCCCATGCCCATCAAAGGTAAAATTCTCCCTGTGAGATCAGTTAGGACAGTTTTGGAACTTCTTCTCTGATCAATGAACAAAGTGAATAATGCAGAGTATTTGTGCAACTGCCAGTGAAATAAACCAGATGGAGAAGGTATTCTAGGAATGAGGCCATAGAAGCCGCAATAACTACCTCTAGCACAGGAAACTGAGAACTCAGCTACAAGGATATGATAAGGAAGAAATTAGTAACATTATCTTGGTTAACCTGAAATATTAGAATTCAGAAATAGCACTTGATGTTCAGTCATTAATTTGTAAATCACCATGAGTAACAGTTGTTATGGAGAAATCCAGGTACGCAAGGAGCCATAAGAGTAGAATCCCGACAGTTTGGAATACGGCCATACAACACTTCAAATCCACACCCCTAACCCTCTGAAGACCAATCCACCTGGACCCAGCCCTCTACCCTATCACTGTATCCTTGCATTTCCCACAAGTAATCCACTTACTCTGTAAATCCCTGTACACTATGGGGCAATTCAGCATGAAAAATGTGTTGCTGGAAAAGCGCAGCAGGTCAGTGCAGGAGTTTCTAACAAGGAGAATAGAAAACACAGGAAGATCCGAAGACAAGAACCTTCGGCTGCCTGGTTTTGAGATAAGAAGTGTTGTTTTGTAAATCTTAATTGGGGGTTTTATCAGACTAGTATTATAGAAAGGAAGGTAAAAGATAGGTTAGAGAAAGAAATTGTAAATAGTGGTTAGTTAATTATTCTCTGTTATACTTTAAGAAATAAAGTTGTTTGTTCTACTTCACATGGTTCTTGGCCACTCATATTTTTACAGATTACTGCACGGGATAAATCTTATCTGTGTGGTTAGTTTTAAATTAAGCAGGAGAGATTACCCTGAGTAGTACCACTTCATTGTCAGTGCAGCATTTCTGCATAATTTAGCAACTTCAAATTTTCCTCATGCCTTTATAGTGTGCAAACATTTGTAGAATGTGTACAAATAAGGAGAGTCGGGGGCAGAATTGAGTATGATAGGCATTACACAAGAGAAAGTACGAGTAAAGCTAGAAGGTCTAAAAATTTATAAATCTCCTGGCCCCGATGGGCTACATCATAGAGTTCTGAGAAAGGTGGCTGAGGAAATAGCTGAGGCATTGGTTGTGATCTTTAAAAAGTCACTGGAGTCAAGGAAAGTCCCAGATGATTGGAAGATTGCTGTTAAAACCCCCTTGTTCAAGAAAGGATCAAGACAAAATATTGAAAATTATGGGCCAATTAGCTGAACCTCAGTTGTTGGTAAAATTCCAGAATCCATCGTTAAGGATGAAATTTCTAAATTCTTGGAAGGGCCGGGCCGGATTAGAACAAGTCAGCATGGATTTAGTAAGGGAAGGTTGCGCCTGACAAACCTGTTAGAATTCTTTGACGAGGTAACAAGTGGGTTAGACCAGGGAAACCCAATGAATGTTATCTATATAGACTTCCAAAAGGCCTTTGATAAGCTGCCTCATGGGAGGCTGCTGAGTAAGGTGAGGGCCCATGGTGTTCGAGGTGAGATATTGGCATGGATTGGGGATTGGCTGTCTGACAGAAGGCAGAGAGTTGGGATAAAAGGTTCTTTTTTGGAATGGCAGCCAGTGATAAGTGGTGTCCCGCAGGGTTTAGTGTTGGGGCTGCAGCTGTTCACTTTATATATTAATGATCTGGATGAAGGGACTGGGGCATTCTGGCAAAGTTCCCTGATGATACGAAGTTAGGCAAACAGGCAGATAGTACTGAGAAGGTGGGGAGGCTGCAGAGAGGTTTAGACAGTTCAGGAGACTGGTCCAGACAATGGCTGATGAAATTCAACGTGCACAAATGCGGGGTCTTGCACTTCGGAAAAAAGAATACTGGCATGGACTATTTTCTAAACGGTGAGAAAATTCATAAAGCCAAAGTACAAAGGGATCTGAGAGTGCTAGGATTCTCTCAAGGTTAACTTGCAGGTTGAGTCTGTGATTAAGAAAGTGAATGAAATGTTGTCATTTATCTCAGGAGGGTTGGAATATCAAAGCAGCGATATGCTTCTGAGACTTTATAAAGCTCCAGTTAGGCCCCATTTAGAATACTGTGTCCAATTTTGGGCCCCACACCTCAGAAAGGACATACTGGCACTGGAGTGTGTCCAGTGGAGATTCACGCAGATGATCCCTGGAATGGTAGGCCTGACATACAATGAATGGCTGAAGATCCTGGGATTGTATTCATTACAGTTTAGAAGGTTGGGGGGAGATCTAATAGAAACTTACAAGATAATGCATGGCTTAGAAGTTGTTTCCATTAGGCGAGGAAACCAGGACCCGTGGGCACACCTTCAAATTAGAGGGGGTGAATTTAGAATGGAAATGAGGAGACATTTCTTCAGTCAGAGAGTGGTGGGCCTGTAGAATTCATTGCCAGAGAGCACAGTGGAGGCTGGGACATTCAGTGTCTTCAAGACAGAGATTGAGGAATTCTTGATCTCGCAAGGAATTAAGGGCTATGGGGAAACTGCGGGTCAGTGGACTTGAAATGCCCATCAGCCATGACTTAAATGGCACAGCGGACTCGATGGACTGAATGGCCTTACTTCCACTCCTATGTCTTATGGTCTTATTTGACTTGAATGAACTTTAATGCATGAATTAGTTCAAACTTTGCCAATATTAACATTACCTATTGCCCACAAAGATGCATGTAACCAACACAGAGTGTAATAACTTCTTGTAAAAAAACTTTGGAAAGGAAATCAATTAGTTCTGATCCCCCTCTTATAGGAAGGATGTTGTGAAACTTGAAAGGGTTCGGAAAAGATTTACAAGGATGTTGCAGGATTGGAAGGTTTGAGCTACAGGGAGAGGCTGAATAGGTTGTGGCTGTTTTCCTTAGAGCATCGGAGGCTCCAAAGGTGACCTTGTAGAGGTTTATAAAATCATGAGGGGCATGGATAGGTCTTTTCCCTGAGGTGGGGTAGTCCAGAACTAGAAGACATAGATTTAGGGTGAGAGGGGAAAGATATAAAAGGGACGTAATGGGCATTTTTTTCACACAGAGGGTGGTGCGTGTATGGAACAAACTGCCGGAGCAAGTGGTGGAGACCGATACAATTACAACATTTAAAAGACATCTGGATGGGTACTGTTTATGAATAGAAAGGGTTTAGAGGGATATGGTCCAAATACTGGCAAATGGAACTAGCTTAATTTATGACATGTGGTGGGCATGAACAAGATGGACTGAAGGGTCTGTTTCAGTGCTGTAGATCTCAATGACTTTATAAATCATGAAACAACATTCCCTTATTCGAAAAACAGCATTTGAATATCCAACATTAAGAGTATATGATACATTCATGAATGCTGTATATTAATAACCTGACAGAATTAAACATGAGGCGACAAAGGAAACAGTGCAACTTCAGCTTTGCTCTTCTTATTGCAAATTGATATTTTGTTCAAATAGCAAAGTCAATAGAAAGTATTCAGCATTAGTTTAGACTAAACTCTATGTCTAGGTCACAAGTTAACCAGTTAGCACAATAAGGCTATCACATGTTTAATAATATCCCATTCTGCTGATAGGTTAGCACACTGGCAGTCTTCCAAATTGGATAATGATGCTCCTTGCAACAGTTTTCCAGTTCCAGAAAAGATAGAGAAAGAACGAAAGAGGAAATTACCCGAGTTGTTTCATGCTTTCCCAAGTATTAGTTACAACACAGCAATAACATGAGAGATTTCCCTCGATACCTTTTATAACACCATTATCATATTTACAAAGGTTATATTAGAAATTAAAGACAGATGGTATCTTCCCTAGCAGTGCTTTCAGTCCATATTGTTCTAAGTTTTACTTCTGCATTATACTAATGGAGGGTCTTTGTTTCCTTTCTCAAAAAGATGGTGTTACAGCTCTCATAGGCTAAAATAAAACCTATTTAAGCTTCTCAAAAGAAATCACTGCATTTAACTATTTGACCAAAAACTGGTGGAAGGTTTTATGAACATAACATTAGACCAGTAAAAATGTAGTAAACAAAAATGCTTATGCTTCATCAAATCTATTTTTATATTTTCCTTCAGATGTAATGAATCAGAAAGACTTCCAGGCAGAGACGCAGCTTATGAAGAGGTTGCATCATCCATATATAATGTCTCTTTATGCAGTATGCACAACAACAGATCCTTATTACATTGTAACAGAGCTAATGAAAAATGGCAGCTTGCTAAACTATTTACGAAGTTGAGTAGACATCTTTTATATTATTAACTGTTCGGTATTTTGGATTTATTTTGAGTGTGCTGTTGAAATGTTGAGCAATGAGAGTCCTTCTTCAAATTCAGCCATCGAGGTTGGAGCTGCAAATGAAATTGTGCTCTGGGAATTTTGAATTACAATCTATTAGCTCAAGGTGCAGCTTTTTCACTTTTATGTTGGGATATTAAAATATTCTCTTGTCATTGGTCATTCTTTTGTTGAAGACCTTTTTTGATTTGATATTGATACCTCCAAAAGGGCTGAAGCAAACCAGACAACATTGTCATCAAGGAGAATGACACAAACTACTTGAAAGATGGCAACATACAACTTTCAAGATAACAATAAACACTTTTGCTGAAATGACCACTGCAGAAGTATAAAACCACTATCACTAAAGTAAAGAATACTGTTAAAGGATACTATTATCAGGACAACAAAGTTCTCAGAAAGCACCTTATTTACAAAGATCAACCCGTGAAATTGCAGATTATAGCTACAGCTTGGAAAATTAGGGATTTTTTTCACGTCTGACAGGGTCTTTAAAATTCTGACAGCTTACAAGAAGATAAATTGTGGAAGGTTGTTCGTGTTGCTCATTACTTTATTACAAGAGACCATATTGAAGATTATTACTCAAAGGACAAGAAGGGAAGGCTTTAATTTTTGTAGTTCTGTGAGCCCTGAAGCAGTTTATACTATCTCTTGCCAACCAGAAAAGTGACATTGGGTAGAATTTCTGCCTCCTTAGTGCTGCAAGTGTAATGCCGAGAAAGGTAGCAAAATTGAGTGCGAATAACAAAATCAAATTCTTGATGGTTGATAAAATTAATCTGATTTACCCCTCAGAGCTTAAATGACAAGTTCAGAATCTATCCAATGAGTACTGACTACCTTTTTGTTCTCATCAAATGCACCCAACTTTGGTCTTGCTTCCAATTTTCCTCTCCTCCACTGAGAAACATGATGGCTAAAAAACTTGATGTATTGGTTAGAATGGTTACCTGGTATCTGCAACCTGTTGAATTCTTGTCCCAGTCATCATTCAACTGCTTCATCAGGCAACCCTGCATGTTCCTGTGTGGTGACAATCCTTCTTAACCTTTCAACCACACAAGCTGGCATCAGTAAACAGTTATCCTCGTTGAATTATCTTGACTGTTCTTGAAGCAAGTCAGACACCTTCAACACTTCGCATTGGAGCTAATGGACACCTATGCTTCTGCCATGTCACTTAGTATGCAGGGACAAATATGCTTCTCCTGCACTGAAATAGGATGCCTTTGAGCTGATATAGACACATGCATCTTATGGCTCTTAGCTTGATTTCTGAGTGCTTGGAGGCTGTCAACTTTAGATTACCTTTTTAGATTAGATTACTTACAGTGTGGAAACAGGCCCTTCGGCCCAACAAGTCCACACTGCCCCGCCGAAGAGCAACCCACCCATACCCCTACATCTACCCCTTACCTAACAATTTAGCATGGCCAATTCACCTGACCTGCACATCTTTGGACTGTGGGAGGAAACCGGAGCACCCAGAGGAAACCCACCCAGACACGGGGAGAACATGCAAACTCCACATAGTCAGTCGCCTGAGGTGGGAATTGAACACGGGTCTCTGGCGCTGTGAGGCAGCAGTGCTAACCACTGTGCCACCGTGCCGCCCTTAACTTCTGTCCACTTAACATTGCATGCTAACTTCAATACTATCTTACGGGCTGCCAACCTCTGTGTGAGTCACATTGCTTTCTTAGTGCACAGGTCTTTAGTCCTCAGTTACAGGTTGCCAGCTGTAGACAGAGGAGAGGAAAATGGGAAAATTCAGCACTCTGTAACAGAGGCAAAATGGGACACACTCTGAAAATCTGAAATAAAAACAAAAATTGTTGGAAACTTTCAGATTAGCATCTGTGGATAAAGGAGTAGAGTTATTTTTTAGGTCTGATGAATGATCATTAATCTAAAACATTAACTTTGCTTTTCTATGTCCACAGATGCTATCTGACCTTCTAGCATTTTCTGTTTTTAACTTCAAAATTTGATTAAATGCTTTTGAGTGTCCACAAACCAGTCTTCTACCAAAACAGCTACAAGGCTGCCTAATATAATTTGAAAGTGTGCCTGCAAAATCAAATAATTCATCACTAAATAGTTCACCCCTAAACACTGTGCATTAAAATCTTAAAATAATTTCTCAACCTGTCTTTGAAATATTTTCTCTTGCAGCATCATGTCTGCAGCTAATTTACTTCCAATTCCTATAAGGGCATTAGTAAGTATTTCAAACAGCAAAAATGCCTTTGGCCACCCAGCTAATCTTCTTGTTATCTACCTTTGATCCAGTTTTGACTTTGATTGTTGGAACTCTTGAACTTTGCTTTTGTTAGATCTCCTCTGAGGGGCCATAATGTACTCCTTCCTTAACTCCAATACTTACTGAAAGTAATTCAGTCTCACTAAAACAACTTATACTCACAGTACTAATTGGGTAACTCATTCAAAGAGCCTGTACAGGCACAATCACTTGAATGACTTCTTTCTGTGCTGATATCATTCCATATTTATAAATTTAATTGCCATTTGTAGCTTTGATTTTACACAGTTGAGAAAGGTCAAATGGATGAAAGTTCTCTTGGGAGACTCTCAACTGATATATTTAATTTTGGATTATTTTAATTCCAAAGCCAAACAGTCTCTAAAATTTGGTAAATTATAACAGTGTCTGCTTTAATTACATTATTCAATATTATGTATAAATGCTTAATGTGTGCAGAAAAGGTCATTATTGTCACACACATCCATGAAATAATAAGAGGTTTGTTGCTTGAATAAGTAGCATATTCAAATGTAAATTTTACTGGTGGAGAGAATTATACAAAATGTGAATCAATAAAGTTATATTTTTTGTCAAAATCAATTTTTATTTTCTCTTCAACCTTCCTGCTGTTCATTTTAATGAACGTTAGGCAAAGAAGGATTATATTTAAATATGGACCAACTACTTGACATGACTGTCCAAGTAGCAGAGGGAATGTCATATTTGGAATCCCAAAACTATATCCATCGAGATTTGGCTGCAAGGAATGTACTTGTTGGAGAAAACTGCATTTGCAAAATTGCTGACTTTGGATTAGCCCGTTTGGTAAAGGTAATACTATTTTCCTTTTGGATCTTTTGTGCATAATGCTAAATTTAATCATGTTAGAAAAAGGATATCTGACTTGTTGATCTCCTCTAGAGTTTAGACTATAATGAGCATGAGTAGACCATTAAAACAGAAATGGCTATAAAACTAATTACATTCAATTCAAAAGCATGCAACAGAGTTGACCTTTGATCTGTTTCACATGGTGAATTCTTAGTACCTTCTGGAATTTTCTGCTTCATCACAAGATGCTTAAGGATCAGCAAGATCAGTAATACCCTGCATCTTACTATTTTTACCTCAATTTGTTTCTTAAGTGATTTCAAAGCTTAGGACCAGAAATTGATTCTAAGAATTATTCATTTTCATATGATAAATATCTACCTAATATTGGTGTTAAAATTATCTTTTAAGATTTGTGAATGCTGGTCCCTTTGCATCATTCATGAAGATAATTTAAAGAAATACGACTTTCCCTTAAATATTTAACATGCTTTCATAAAACCATCTTTCCTATTCCTCGCTTCTAAGGATTGAAAGCCAAAGTTTCTGCAGCCTTTGAAGTGTGAGATCCCCAGATATTATTACCTTGATTCTTCTGAGCACTAGAATAGCCCATTGCTTCTTTGCAGTCAGAACTGGACACAGTACCTGATGTGTCATTTGATCAGTGAATTGTAAAGCTTGAGTCCATATAACACTTGACCTGCTTGGACATGTTGATCATTGTTTCTATTAAGTCTCCTTGTTGACCAGTTCAAGTTAATCATCTGTCATTTGGATATTTCCATTAATGGCACACCCGTATCACCAATATTTTTCATGTACAATACTTCACTGTTTTCATCTTAAATTTTCATTTGTCATTGTTCTGCTCGCTCAAATATTTTGTTGAAGTCATTCTATAAATTTTTGGCTGTCTCTTTCAATTTCAGTACCCTTCCCAGTTTTGTGCAGCTTTTATCAACTTCCATTGAATTTTTAGATCCAAGTTATCAATGTAAATAAACATTAAGTAGTAACTGTATGTACCTTTATAAAGTTCATTTGGATGTCAGCTTTGTGACATTTACCATGTACTTGCATCCCATTTATACCAGGGACATGAGTTTTGTCTTGGTTCTCCTATTTTGAAAGAGACAAAATTCATAATATCTTAGCTATCATTAAATATTTTATGCACTTCCTCAGTCTCAAGTCCAATTGATATGTTACTGATGATAGATTTTTTTCTATTGTGGTACTAAAATAACAGGTTCTGAATCCGCATTCATGGTTATAAGCTCAGTGTCTCTGCTCCCCTGTTAACACTGTTGTGTGCGCGTGTGTGTGTGTCCGTCCTTCCTTACGTAGTCTTTTTGCTAGATTTGTAGAGATGCTTCTTGCTCTTTATTTCATTGTTCTTTGATAGTTGATGTAAGTGACATTTGTTCAGTCAAGGCTCTCTGTCTTTGTACATGTAACCATCCTTGTACTTGGCACTTATTGAAAAGTTGGTAGAAGTTGTTAACAAAATGGAAACAGCTTGGGAGCAGCAAGCTTCTTTGGTTCAGAAAACAGACTCAACTGGAAGCTGTTGAATGCTATTGCCATCTAACAACTCCATATAATTATCAATTCAGAAATAACCATGTCAATCAATCGTTCATTATTCATATAACTGGTTTAGAAACTAAATAGTCAGAAAATAAACTTTATAAGTGTCTTCAAAAGTGATTGATTGGCTATAAAGTGTTATGGTATATATTGAGAATGCATATTTGTTTGTTAACTTATTCTTTCTTTCACATTTCGTTTTTTTTTCTGGAGATCATGAACTTATATTATAAAACTAGAATTTGACATTGTTAGACTTTTTTGTACAGATTCAACAATTAGTCAAGTTTTAATTACTCATAATGTAGAAAAGTGGAATTGCAAATAACCTTACTTCCTTGATGTACACAACATGCACTGGCTACTAATGTTACAGATAATTAGATGCTAACTTTACTGTAAACAGCCATAAAATGATGGTAAAACATTAACAGAGGCAGAAAGTACTTCAAAGCAAATTGTTTTGAATTGTTGTAATAGAAACTTTGGAGTGTGTTGTTGATGACTTACTTGCTAATTTGAGCCAAAGAGCAGTGTTTCAGATGGGAAATCAGATAAGCAACTAAACATGAAAAATACAAGTTTTCAAAATTGTTTACTGGAATTTATTTCACTTAACAGACACTGAAAGATTAACATTTAGAGTGTGATACGATATATTTGTTACAAGATTCCATGTCCCTTGAGCAATGTTTGCACTTAAATGATGCAACATCCATGTGTGAGAAGTTTTATATCACTAATTTAATGTTTAAATTATACTGCTTGGCATGAATGGAATCCAATTATAATAAAGTTATGTACTTTCAGTGGCTAGAATCCAATTATGGATTAGAGCTAGGCTGAATGGTCTGTTCTTGTCAATATGTAACATTCCACTGTTTTATTTAAATCTAGGAGGATGTATATGTGTCTCAATCAACTACAATTCCATATAAATGGACCGCCCCTGAAGCTGTAGAATTTGGCCATTTCTCTGTGAAATCTGATGTGTGGTCCTTTGGTGTTCTTCTTTATGAAACAGTCACTCGTGGTAAAACACCTTACCCAGGTAGGCTTTCAGTTTTGTTGCTCAAGTCTGCACATCTGAAAATTATTAGGAAAATATACTTGTAATTTTAATCTATTTAATAATAATCACTTTGCTGCAGGTATGAACAACCAAGAAGTAGTGAGCATGGTTTCTAAAGATTACCGAATGCCTTGTCCTGAGGAATGTCCAAGAAAATTGTATGAAATAATGCTTCAGTGTTGGAACAGAAAAGCACAAAATCGCCCGTCATTCAAGGCATTAGTACAAATGTTGGTGTCCTTCAACAATTATGAAGGTAATATTTATTTTTCCACCAACATTAAACATTTCTGTTGAAATTAGAAATAAGAATATTCTTTAAAATATCATATTGTTGAATGACTGCCTTTGGATTGCCCATGAACTTTAAATATTCTTAATTCCTAGCCCAAAATTAAGCTAATAAACTAATAAACTAATCCAGGGACAATAAACTGATGGGTTAAATTTTTATGGCACCACTGTCATTTTAGAAAATCACTGCTATAATATTTTGCTGCTCTTATCAAAATTCACATGGTTCATATTTATAAAGCTATAGAAAATAAAACGATCTTTATTAAATCATTATTACTAAGTAGTCACTGTGACATTTGGGAGAAATTAAATAAGTTTGCTTCTTGAAGGAATTGTCTTATCAAAACATTTATGGAGAGGCACACTTTCCTCTTTGAGTAAAGTTGAACAAAACACATAATAAATGATCATTAGTTATAATTAAAATTTAATCAACTGGTATATAGTATTGCTGTAAGGTAGAGACTGAAAATATTAAGTATTCCAACCATAACAAAACACTTTATTTGTTTGCATCAAAGGCAACAGTCCAGGCTACTGATTCGAGCACTAGCCATAATTTTCATACTTCCACTGAGGTGGTTTTCCCAACGTAACTGGGAATAGCACTAAGTAACTGCTTTTGAAATGGGTCCAAAATTTGGAAATTGGCTGGAATTAAGGGAGTGGGCATGGAGACAATTATAGGCTGTATCTTACCAACTTGGCATCAGCAAAGAAACCAGTAGAATGACCAGCCCCAGTGTGCTACTTTGCTGTTTCACCAGTAGTTTTCTCAAACTAAAATCTCAGCACAATGTACAGAATATGTCTATGTTGGTAAACATATTTACATGAGTGTAAGTCAATGTTCATGCAGGAGTTTATATGTAATTGTGTGCATTCCAAATGTGTTAACACAATTGTGTGTCCTCAATCTGACACATTTTCCTCCTTTGAGCATCTCACCTTCTTTTATCTCTCTTACTGCTCATTTAAAAGACTCATTCTCTCCGAACTACCCAAACCCCAAAATATTTTTTCACCAAACTACTTTCACTGTTTTCTTGCCTCAGCCTCTGAACCAAATGACTGCTCATCCTCACTAATTTCAACCCCCATCTCAATTCATTATCCTGTCTCTCTCCCTACCCAGGAGACTAACATCTTGGTTGCATGACTATATGTCCTTGAAACTGCTAATTGTACAGCTCTCCTCTTGACTCCCAGATTAGCTGGTGTTGTTAATGGTTCTCTCTAGCCATAGTACTGTCCTACAGTTCCGTCAAATCTGCTTTCAGCACTCCACTCCCCATGAGTCATATTTTGACACCTGCATTCTTATAAATTACAACCCATCAACAACTTTCCTATTCAAAATCCTTGAATTTGTTGTCAGCCCTCAAATCCATGCTCATCTTTTGCAGAGCTTTATGTTTGGGAACGTACAATGAGGTTTCTTCACTGTCACTGTACCTAAACAGCTCTCAGCTATGTGACTGTGACAGTTCTAAACCGTCCATCCCTTCTCATCCTCCTTGACTTGTTTTCAGACTTTGTCACAGTCAGACACACCACATTCCTCCAATACCACTCCACTTTTGTCCAGCTGTATGAAACAGCATTCACATGGCTCCATTCTTCTTTATTCAGTCATAGCCAAAGAATTGCATGCAGTACTTTCTCTTCCTGCTCCGACACATTGCATCATGTCTCCTAAGGATCTGTAAGTAAGAACAAAGACTGCAGATGCTGGAAACCAGAGTCTAGATTAGAGTGATGCTGGAAATGCACAGCAGGTCAGGCAGCGCCGAGGAGCAGGAAACTCAATGTTTCGGGCAAAAGCCCTTCATCAGGAATAGAGGCACCCTGCCTCTTAAGGATCTGTCTCAGGCCTCTGCTATTTCTCATCAACATCCTGTCCCAAAGTAACACTATCACAAAGCACATTATTAGTTTTTGCATACATGCTGTCAACACCCCAACACACCATATTCTCTTTCAACACCACCAGTGTTTGACATTCTGTACTAGATGAGCAGAAATTTGTTCCAACTAAGTCATGGGAGGTGAAAGCAGTTATCTTCAGTCCCCGTGACAAAGTGACTTCCCTAACTGCCTTCTTCATTCCCCTCCTTAACAACTGCCTCTGAGAATGCACACAACTATGGTATTATATTTAACTTGACATGAGTTTTCAACTACAGATTTGCACCATTACCATTTGCACCACTTCACCAATATTACTCAACTCCATCACTGCCTCATAGAATGTGCCGTACAATCCTTACAGTGCAGAAATAGGCCATGCAACCCATTGAGTCTCACCGACCCTCCGAAGAGCACTCCCCAGAACCAGATCCTCACTATACCCGCTGACCCCACATTTTACCGTGGCTAATCCACCTAGCCAGCAAACCGCTGGACACTATGGGCGATTCATCATGACCGATCCACCCAACCTGCACACCTTTGGACTGTGGGAGGAAATTGGACAATCCAGGGGAACCTACGCAGATATAGGGAGAATGTGCAATATCAACACAGCCACCCAAAGCTGGAATGGAACCCAGATCCCTGGCGCTGTGAGGCAGTAATGCTAACCACTAAGCCACTGTGCAGCCCATGGTGAAACCCCACACTTGTGCCTTTATTACCAACAAACAATCACTATTCTAATCATCTCTATGCTAAATTGCATCAGGTCCAGTTTTCTCTCTCGCTGACTCACATTGACTCCCACACTGAGCAACTCATCAATTTTAAAAATTTCATCCCGATTTTCAAATACATGCATGCCAATGCCCTTTCTTATCTCCATTATCTCCTCCAGTCCTACACACTTCCAAAATATCTGCATGCCTCCAATTCTGGCCCCTTTGATCTTCTGTGGCATCACTGGCTGCAGCACTGCTGTGCGTGCCACCAGCTGCCTCAGCTGTAAACTCTGTAATTTACTGCCTAAACACATCCACATCTCTGCCTCTCCTGTTTTAAAATGCTGTTTGAAATGCATCTGCTTTTATCAAGCTTTTGATCATCTACCCTATTAAATCCTTAGGTGATTCCATTTCAAATTTTATTTGGCAGTATTGCTATGAAGTGCCTTGGGTTATTTTGCTCTGTTAAAGGTGCTATATAAAATGGTTATAAAATATACTTTTGTATATTTTGCAATGCTACAGACCACAAATTCCAAATGCACTACAATCAGGAATCTACGTAAGAGTGGGAGCAATGTCCTAACCATCTGGTTCACAAGTAATGTTAAATACTGTGATGTCATTCTTAGTTTACCAATGGCTTTACTCGTGTGTTATTCAGAGTAGTTTTGCATTTTTCAAAAATCGCTCATGTTAAAATGTTCTATCTATTCAAATTGCATAACGTTTCATCAAAATCTTAGAATATAAACACCATGTCAAATTGTCAGCTTGGTCCAAAAGTATTTACAAAAAACGTTATGCATACATTGTTCTCTTAAAATATGTTGGGACCTTAAATGTTCTATCCAATAGCATTCATTTTATCTTATATTTAAAACAAGATCAAATGTTATTTTTCTGTCTCTTTCCACAGATGCTGTTTGAACTGCTGAACATTTAGAGTATTTTCTGCCTTTATCTCAGATTTCCACTGGCAACAATATTTTACTTTTATATTTTATTTTAATTTATACGTTTTTTTGACCTCAAAACAAGTCAAGTGTGATATTCCAGTTATTGGATAAACAATTCTAATATACATCAAAGCTATTTCTAATACACAATAACTTCTTCAATCTGGAGAGCATGTGACCAAGGCATTTCTGAATTTTGGAATTTTCTGGATTGTAGAATAAATTAGAATGTCAAACAACAAGTGTGTCAACTGGATTCAAGTCTGAACCCAAAACATAAAACATACTAAAACTATGTTAAGACATGATGGTGCATGGTTTCAGATCCATGTTTTGAACATATGGGCCGATGCTGCAACACACATAGAGGTGGAATAATGTTGAGCATCATCAGCAGTTAAGCAACACATTCCATTACGAACATCTTTAAAGTTTGTAAATCACAATGTATTAATATATTTGAAAACATTTAAAGTTATCTTAAGTTTTACCTAATGAATACACACCGAATAATCAATCCCCATCTGCCAATTTTGATGTCAGTGCCTGCAAAACAGAGTCACCAGAATAGGGTAATTGGCAATAGCAGGTGGAAGGGACAGTAGAAACACAGCCAGATTTGAAGCTGCCACTCAGCTACATGACCTACCACAGAAAGGAAGGCCATTCAGCCCATCAAGACAACACTGACCCTCTGAAGAGCATCCCAGACCCACCCCCTTCCACAAACCTGTATTTCCCCATGGCTAATCCACCTAGCCTGCACAGTATAGGCAATTTAGTCTGGCCAATACCCCTAATCTGCATATTTTTGGACTGTGGGAGGGAATTGGAGCACCAAGACTAAATCCACACATATACAGTCACCCAAGGATGGAATCAAACCCAGGTACCTGGTGCTGTGAGGCAGCAGTGCTAACTAATATGCCACTCTGCCAGTTCTTTCCACACTCCAGACTTACCAGTAAATCAGAGACTGAGATACATTTACCTCCTGCCTCCTCACAAACATCCCAGGCCCACTAGACACTTGCTGCTTGAAGTATTTTGATTTAATATTTGATTTGATTTATTGTAGACACATGTGCCTAAGTACAGTGAAGAGCTTTGTTTGTGAGCAGTACAGGCAGATCATAGTAAGGAAGGACATACAGACTGACCTGAACTTAAAGAGCATTTTGGGCTCATTGTCTGCACATTGCTGTTTAACAGCATTAACCCAGTGGGTCATGGGCTTGTGCAGTTCTGGGAGAAGAGGGTCTGTGAGTTGAAGGACTTGCAGAAAAAAGTTCCAGATAACTGGTGCTTCTATATTTCCTTGTCTCAGACTGGAGAAGTTACAATACTGTATATTGGTTATTAGTGCATTTCTTGCAGTCTGCACCCAGATAATTTACATCCATTCACTAGTAATATTTACAATAACCCATTGACAGATGTACAAGTGTGACTGACCGATTTTGGTGATTTTCTTTTAAGTTCCCCTGTGTTCTTCCTTCCCTGTGAGAAATTCTCGCCCTTCGAGTGTCTACAATGTTAGTTGGTCCTACACTGTGCCATTAGCTGCTTTGACCCTAACTCTGGAATCTCCTCCTCAATCCCCCTTTAACATTCCTTCCTCCTTTTAACCATGTTCCTTCGGACTTACCCACCAAAGTTTTGATAATTCACCCTAACGTGGCTTGCTTTCAGTTTTGCTTATAAATGAATGTCTCTCATGAGGAATGTGCCATGTAATGATTTTTGTTTTTACTCCTTCATGGATGAGTGTCAAGGCCAGCAGTTTGTGCCTATTCCTAATTGCACTTGAGAAGGTTCTGGTGAATCCTCTTCCATCTTAGTGATTTTCTAGGCCATTCCAGGGGCTGGTTCAAGGCCAACCATATTCCTGTTGGTGTGGAGTTACATGTAGAATATTAATTTAAACTAGTTGCACTTGATTTGAACTGATATCACCAGAGAATTAATCTAGGGCTCTAGATTGCTAACAGTAATATGGTGCTGTCATTGCCTTGGGAATGATCTTCTCACACAGCATGAACTATATACGGCCAACCAAGTCCTTTATGTTAACTTTTTAAAGTAAATAGAACATTGAGAATCTGTGAAATATTTATTCATTTTCAGCGTGATAATAGTTCTAGATATTGTATCCAAATGCTTTTCTTTAATGCAGTATAATTCACGTTTATTGTTGTATACCTCATAAAATTGTATCTTCAGTATTTGATAGAGGTATTGTACATAAAGCCACAACTCAGTGAATGCCTTAATATTATATAGTTTTTACTATTTTTGGGAATTCCCATAATAAAGTTATGTTTAAGTTCCACACAATGAGTGATTAAAATAGTTGAAACATTGTGGTTGCTTATTTGATAGCTTAAATCAGAAATCAATCTTTTTTGAGAGATTATTTAATAAAATTATTTTATCTTCTTTTTAAGGCTTACATGCAGCATCTTAATCATTGCCTTCTGAAAGTTAAATTAAATTAATTCAGAAATGATCCACAGAAGTTTGATTTCAGTGTTATAATTTCTGGCTCTCATTCCTCAAACTTCCTTTCAACACCTGCATAGCTTTACCAATCCTCAATTTTACCAATCCCTAATTTTGTGACTTCTTCAAGCCTAGCTTGTCAAATTGTTCTTTCTGCAGTTCAGCTGTGGTCTCTCCTGTATTACCATTTCCTCAGCTTTCTTTTTAAAGGCAAGTTTTTAATCATTTTCATTTAACAATTAGCTGTTACAGATAATCATTTGGTAGTACAGAGCTTGAATATTTGCTGAAACAACATCACATTTTGTCAAAGCTTTTTGTCTTGCACTCATCAGAACATTTTATAAGATTACCAATTCAAGGGGTAAAAGCAACATTTATGCACGCATGACACAGGTTGGCAGATGGACTTTAGTAGCAGCATTAACTATTCAACTAACCCACAACTTACCTCCCTCACCCCAATTACACTCACCTCCCCCACCCAAACCCCTTGTAATGTCACTGCTCTCCACCCTGGCACGCAACATCCCCTACCACTGGACTAATACCCCACTATGCCTGGGATTTGACACATCCCATCCCTGGACCAGGCATCCCCTCCGCCAATCACCTATTCCCTGCTCCCCCCCCCCCCCCCCCAGCTTCCAAAGACCCTGATCCTCCTCCACTCCGCACTTTTCTGCTTACTGACCCCAACCCTCATTACACTGCTCACCGACCTGAGGCCCCTCCCCACCCACCATCAGTCTCATCATCCCTTTCCTCACCTCTGCATCCAAACCTAACTTATCTGGCACCTCTATCCACTGGCACTTTACCTATATGGCGCTCAACCCTTTCCTACATGGTATAATATAAAATATATAAAATTGAGAATTGAGGGACTGCTGTGTGCTTTGCTTTACAGTCATATGGCTTTTTTCTGCTGCACCAGACTGTGCTTTATAACCTGCTCACTGAATCAATACTCAGTTCACTGAGTTGACTGCTCAGTGTCCACAAGCAAGGCAAGAGGTGGTGAGGTCTGTCTCCACTTCAACACCTCCTGGTGATGTTCAGACATGGTGACCCTGGTAAGTCACTGTTGCCGCGACCTAGAATATTTAGCAGTGAAATGCCATCCGTATTACCTGCCACACAAGTTCACTCCACTATCCTGACAGTGGTCTACATTCCAGCCCATATGGAAGTGAAGTGCACATTATATGATGAAGTATACAATGGTACAAGCAGACTTGAGGTGAAATACCCCAAAGCCTTGTTCATTGTAAACAGTGATTTCAACCTGGCCAATGTCAAGAATGTGCTTCCAAAATACCATCAATTCTCCTGTCTCACCAGAGATCTGCACATCCCTGACCATTGATAAACAACCATTAAAGATAACTACCATTCCATCCCCCACCCGCATATTGGAGAATCAGACTGCAATACTGCTTTCCTCCTCCTGGCTTACAAGCAAACATCGAAGCATGAAGACCCAGTGCAGAATGTAGTGCAGGTTGGTCTGAGGAGACTGAAGAGCTTCTATGGAACTGCTCAAGAGTTGATAGATGAGTATGCCACTACCATTACCGACTTCATTAGTAAGTGTGTAAATGACTGCATACCGAAGAAGTTAATCTGACTGTTCCCCAACTAGAAACTATGGATGAACTCCCTGCTGAAGTCCATGTTTGAGGTTTTCAAGTCAGACGGCCCTGAATTACTCAGGTATGACCCTCATAAGGCCATCAGCGACACCAAGAGGCGATACCAAAGTAAGCTTGAGAACAGACTAACCACATGGACACCTGTCATTTGTGACAAAACTTACATGACATAATGGGCTATAAAGTGAAGTTGAACAGAATCATGGGAAACACCACATCCTTACCTGATGAGCTCAATGCATTTTACACTCATGTTGAACAGAAGAGAAGTGAAACAATATCACCTGTCCACCTGCCTCAGATGTGCCTGTACCCTTGGTCACTGCCGTAGATGGTAGTTTGGCCTTCTTGAGAGTGGGTTTACTGAAAGCAACTGACCCAAATAGAGTCCAAGCCATGCATTCTGACCCTGTGTGGAGTAATTGGCGGGAGTATTTGCAGACATCTTTAACTGCTCCTTACTTCGATCTGAAGTCCCCATCTTTAAGAAGACCAAAATCATCATCCCAGTGTCAAAGAAAAATCATGCAGCATGCCTCAGTAACTACTGCCTGGATGTCAGACTCCTACTTATTGACTACAGCTCTGCCTTCAACACCATAATTCCAAACAAACTATTCTCCAAGCTCCGGGAAATCGGTCTCTGCTCTCCCCACTGTAACTGGATTCATGACTTCCTGACCAACAGACTGCAGTCAATAAGGATAGGTATAAATACCTCCTCATAATAATCCTTCACACCACTGTCCTGCAAGGCTCTGTGTACTCAGACCCCTACTGTACTCCTTATATACATATGACGGTGTGGCCAAATTCTGCACCAACTCTAGTTACAAGTTTGCTGGCAAAATTACTGTCGTAGTCGGATCTGAAACAGTGATGAGACAGAGTACAGTAAAGAGAGTGTTGTCTTTACATCCTGCCATTAAGCAATCTCTCCATCAGCATCAGCAAAACGAAGGAGTTGGTCACTGACTTCTGGAAGCAGAGTGGAGGACACGCCCGTGTCTGGATCAATGGTACAGAGTTGTGAATAGTCGAGAACATCAAATTCCTGTGAGTGTCGATCGCCACTGACCTGGTCCACCCATGTTGACACAAGTCAAGAAAGAACAGCAATGTCTCGACTTCCTCAGGAGACTTAAGGAAATTCAGCCTATCTGTAAAGACTGTTACCATTTTTTATAGATGCACCATAGAAAGCGTCCTAGCTTGGTATGGCACCAGCTCTTCCCAAAGCCAACAAAAACTACAGAGAGTTGAGAATACAGCCTAGTCCATTATGCAAACCAGCCTTCCATCCATTGGCTCCATCTATACTTCCCGCTGCCTCAGGGAAGCAACCAACACAATCAAAGACCCCTCCCACCCCAGTTATACTCTCTTCTACCCTCTTCCATGGGGTAGAAGATATAAAAAATTGTATACAAGCATGAACAAATTCAAGAACAGCTTCTTCCCCACTATTATCAAACTTTAATATTAATGTTGATCTTTCTCTGCACCTTCTCGGCAGATTTAACATTATATCTCTCACTCTGTTGTTACTCAGATGCACTTGTATAGTACGATCTGCCTGTAAAGAATGTACGACAACAGTTTTCACTATGCCTCAGTACACATGTCAGTAATAAATCAAATCAAATATTGTGTTAAAGTACTCGAGGGCTTATGAAGTTAGACACTAAGAAGCTGGTTCCCTTGTTGCAGAGTCTATCGTTAATGTCATAACGACACAGAGATTTCGGACTGAAATGCAAATTCCTTTTGCCTTGAGGGTTGGTGCAATTTTAAAATAATGTCACCCATAGAGCTGACAGTGCTCAGTCATTGAGTACATCCAAAGCTGTGATCAGTACATTTTTGGCCAGTAAGGACATCAACAGATGTACCGTGAGCGTGATGAAGGGGAGTTGATGTTGTGGAAGATCAGCTGTGGTCTTCCTGAACAGCTGCAACAGGCTCAAGCTTAGGCTTCAGCTGTGCTGAACTACACAAGGCTGCCGCCAGGTGGCATTCCTAAGTAGGGTCTATTTTGCCAGAAAATTGAGGTAAGTCTGGAATGGGGACGGGAAATTGGACTCTGGGTCTTCATTTTCTCTCATTCGGCAAAACAATAAATGTACAGCTCCTCACACCATTCTTCAAATGTGGTGCTTTTAGCACTGAAAGATACCCTGAACAAAAGTAACAAAATGAGAAAAAAAAATTCTCAGCATTAATTGGAACAAAATAATAAGTTTACAAGTATATTTTATTGGCTTGGAATTGACTGCTCGCAAGGTAAATACTTGCATATACTTATGCTCACTCTTGTCGCAGCACACAGTAAGATAGCGAGGATTCATTATTTTATTGCATTGAAGGTATTTGATATGGTTAGAGATAACATCATGTACATTGAAATAAAGTGACAGATTACAGCAAATTCCAATTTGTGAAATATATTCTGAGATTTTATTGACATTTTGAGGGTTGAGCTTCACGTCTGTCTACACAAGCACTTCCTCATTTCATTGCCACCAGTTTTACTGGTAAACTTATCTAGGCAGCGCCACCAGCAACAAAGCAATGCAACAGTGGAGTGTCAAATGTACAAAGGAATTTTCCTTTATAAATACGAATGCAGGGATTCATAGCAAAAAAATAAAAGTAAACGAAAATGAATGATTTTAAAATGAAGACTGCTGTGCCACGGCACTGCTAACATCTTCATTTGAAGGTTACAATTGTTTTTCACTCCGTGTACAAGGTCATGGGAAATCAAACAGTGTCTTCAGTTTTTAATCCCCAAATATCTTAAAAACAAGCAGTATCGGAGATGCAACAACTGGATGTAAGTAACTGCATTTGTTTTTGTACATTGTACTTGTCAGCCGTTTCAGTGCAACAGAAACGCGACAGCTTCACTTGATCACGATTTAAATACATTAACAAAGTCCTTGCCTGTCTAACTGAACGTCTGCCTGACCTAACTGAGGTACTGCTGAAAATTAGCGTGTCCTACCATCCCCCCCCCCCCCCCCCCCCATTTTCAGGCAGAAAGATTCATGTTCCTCTCAGACCTTGATGAATTTTCCAAACTGCCCTGATCTTCACATTTGACACTCATGTAACCACGATTTTTAAAAACAGAAGTCCTATTCTATTCATTTAAAACATACTCAGTGTTAAATGCCCCCCCCCCCCAAAAAAAAACAAAGATCATCTGAAGGTTATTTTTCAGCAAATAATTTTGAAAAAGGTTTTAACTAGAAACTGGTGGAGTAGGCTGGCCTCAAGGAGGTATGCTGAAAGGAGCCTGAAGGTTGTCACACAGGCCAGCAAACTGTGCTGGAGTCGTGTATAATGATTGCTGAACAAAACTGGCAGTGATCCTGGGATTCATCCACTTGCTGTCCTCGCCCAAAAGGAAACATTCATACTTACACCACTGCCAGTGCACTTGCTGTTGCCTGTCAGCTGCCCATACTGCAGTCTTCATGCCAAGGTGATGCTGTCCAAAATTAGACATTCAAGGTCCAAAGCTGTACAAGGTCATCTTGCAAGCCCAAAGATAGCAGTTTGTTTTTATAAGTTAGCAAATAATATGCAAAATAGGAGCAGGAGTAGGCCATTCAGCCCTTCAAGCCTGTCCCTCATTTGTTGCTGATCTGCCCAAGGCTTCAACTCCTCTTTCATGCCTGCTCCTAGTCCTCAACTCCTCAATATTTCAAAAATATATCTACCTCCTCTTTAAATACTTGCAATACCTTTCTCAGGTAGAGAGTTCCAGGTACTTACTGTCCTCTGGGAGAAGAAATTCCTTTGCATCTCAGTTTCAAATGCATGTTTATTTATTCGGTAACTATGTTCCCAGTTTGAGATTCCCCATTAGTGGAAACATCTTCTTGACATCTACCATGTCAAGCCCCTTCAGAATCCTGTATGTTTCTACTGTACATGTTAGAAGCACTAAATCCATGATGACTTATTCTAATCTGACCCTGCACTTCCAAGAATTTAGAAATCTCATCCTTAACGATGGATTGTTGTAACGATTGAAATCTTGGGATTTCAAATAGACCTGTTAGACTGTAACCTGATGTTGTGTGACTTTGTACACCATTGAAGTTAAATTGACTGGTCTGTAATGTCTGTGCTCATCCTTGCAACCTTTCTTGAACAAGACTATAATGTTTGCACTTTTGCAGTATTCTGGTACCTCAGTCTTGGCAGCTTGTGAACTTCAAATAGATTGGATTTGATTTATTTATTGTCACATGTATTTTGTTACAAAAGTGTTGTATAGTGTTGCCACTGTCCAGCAGCATCATAAAACATAGAAAATAAACCAAAACATAGAATATAAAGACAGAAAAATAAAGAAACAAAGAAAAGAAAAAGAACTTTAAGAGCATTCCTGATGAAGGGCTTTTGCCCGAAACGTTGATTTTGAAGCTACTTGGATGCTGCCTGAACTGCTGTGCTCTTCCAGCACCACTAATCCAGAATCTGGTTTCCAGCATCTGCAGTCATTGTTTTTACCTCTTTAAGAGCTAACAGTCTACCCACCCATTCTTGATTATCAATTTTGAAATCTTCTCATGACAGAGATTCCTCCTGCATCTCCTGCATCTACATGTGATAATAAATAAATCAAATCCAATCTATTTGAAGTTCACAAGCTGCCAAGACTGAGGTACCAGAATACTGCAAAAGGGATATGCAGGAGGAATCTCTGTCATGGTAAAGATTGATGGCAAAGATTGATGCAAAACATTTGTTTCACATCTCAGCCTTGCACCTGCCTCCAGATATAAATTCTCTTTTTAATCTTTAATCAATCATGCCCCTCTTTTTGTATCCTTTTACTATTGATGTGTCTTTAGGAGATTTTGTGATTTGCTTTATTTTGGTGGCCAATCATTTTTCATATTCCCTCTTTGTTTGTGTAATATGCCTTCTCACTTCATCTCTGAACCTTCTATATTCCTCTAGGTTTTCAATTGTATTTTCTACCTAAGCCTGTCATGTGCAGAATTTTTCTTTATTTTAATTTCTATCTCCTTAATCGTCAGGGAGCTCTGGATTTGTTTGTCTGGATTGTCAAAAATCAGAATGATGAACTTCGAGCATGGATCAGTACTGAGACTGTAATGTTGTGGCCATAACAGAGACATGGGTTTCACAGGGCCAGGAACAGTTGCTAGATATTCCAGGGTTTAGAACATTTAAAAAGAACAGGGAGGATGAAAAAAGAGGAGGCGTGTATCAAAGCTAATTAGAGAGTGCATCATAGCTACAAAAACAAAAGTTGTTGAGGAAGGTTCATCTACTGAGTCAGTACGGGTGGAATTTAGGAATAGCAAAGGAGCAGCCACCTCATTGAGGGTTTTCTACAGAACTCTCAATAACAGTAGGGAGATTGAAGAACTGATGGACTGGCAGATTTTGGAGAAATGCAGATGTAGCAGGGTTGTTGTTATGGGTGACTTCAATTTTCCCAATATCGACTGGAATCTCCTTAGTGCAGATGGTTTGGATGGAGCTGTTCTTGTCAAGTGTGCTTAGGAGGGTTTTCTTAGTCAGTATGTAGATAGGCCGACGAGGGGAGAGGCCATTTTGGATTTGGTGCTTGGCAATGAGCCAGGACAGGTGTCAGATCTCACAGTGAGAGAACACTTTGGTGATAGTGACTATAGCTGCCTCACATTTACCATAGCCATGGAGATGGAAAGTTACCATGGGAAGATATTAAATCAGGGAAAAGGAAATTATGACACTATCAGACAGGAATTGGGAAGTACAGATTGGGAGCAATTGTTCCACAGGAAGGGCACAACAGACATGTGGAGACTGTTTAAGTAGCAGTTGTTGCGAGTGATGCATAAGTTTGTTCCTCTGAAATAGGCAAGAAGAGGTAAGATTAAGGAGCCTTGGATGACGAGAACAGAGGTGCTTCTCATCAAAAGGAAGAAGGCAGCTTACATAAGGTGGAGGAAGACTCTAGCTCAGATTTAGAGGATTACAGGCTTGCTAGAAAGGAACTCAGAAATGGACTGAGGAGAGCCAGGAGAAGGCACGAGAAAGACTTGATGGGAAGGACTAGGGAGAGCCCAAAGACATTTTACTTATGCGTGAGGAACAAGGGAATTTTCAGGGAAAAGATAGAGCCGGTCAGGGATAACACAGGGATCTTGTGCTTGGAGTCTGAGCAGATAAGGGAAGCTGTAAATAAGGTTTTGCTTCAGTTTTCACTAAGGAAAGGGACCTTGTTGTGAATGAGAATTTGAGGAGCTGGGAAATAGGCTTGAAAAGATCAAGATTGAGGAAGTTGATGTGCTGGAATTTCTTGCAAACATTAAGATTAATAAGTCCCCAAGGCCAGACCAAATTTATCCTAGCTTGCTCTAGGAAGCGAGAAAGGAGGTTGCTGAGCTGCCGGCAAAGATCTTTGCTTCCTCACTCTCCACGGGAGTCGTACTGGAGGATTGGAGGGAAGTGAATGTTGTTCCTCTTTTCAAGAAGGGGAATACGGACATCTCGGTCAGTCTTACGTCTGTGGTCAGCAAGATTTGGAAAGAATTCTGAGGGATAGGATTTATGACTATTTGGAAATGCATTAAAGGCAGTCATCATGGCTTTGTGAGGGGCAGGTCATGCCTCACAAATAGACAATAAACAATAGACAGGAGTAGGCCATTCAGCCCTTCGAATCAGCGCCACCATTCATTACAATCATGGCTGATCATCTACAATCAGTATCCTGTTCCTGCTTATCCCCATTACCCTTGATTCCACTATCTCTAAGAGCTCTATCCATCTCTTTCTTGAAAGTATCCAGAGACTTGGCCTCCACTACCTTCTGGGGCAGAGCATTCCATGTATCCACTATTCTCTGGGTGAAGAAGTTTCTCCTCAACTCTGTTCTAAATGGTCTACCCCATATTTTTAAACAGTGTCCTCTGGTTCTGGACTCACCTATCAGCAGAAACATGCTTCCTGTCTCCAGGGTGTCCAATCCATTAATAATTGTATATGTCTCAATCAGATCCCCCTCTCATCCTTCTAAACTCAAGTGTACACAAGCCCAGTCACTCCAATCTTTCAATATATGATAGTCCCGCCATTCCGGGAATTAACCTCATGAACCTATGCTGCACTCCCTCAAAAGCCAGAATGTCCTTCCTCAAATTTGGAGACCAAATCTTATTGAGTCATTTGAGGAGGTGACAAGACAGGTGGATGAAGGTCAAGCAGTGGATGTGGTATGGGATAAAGGGAGATTTGGCTGTTTGGATTCAGAATTGGTTGGCTGACAGAAGGCAGAGAGTGGTTATAGATGGAAAGTATTCTACCTGGAGGTCAGTGGTGAGTGGTGTCCCACACAGCTCTGTTCTTGGGCTTCTGCTCTTTGTAGTTTTTATAAATGACTTGGATGAGAAGGTTGAGGAGTGGGTTAGTAAATTTGCCGATGACACAAAGGTTGAAGGTACCGTTGATAGTATCGAGGGTTATTGCTGGCTTCAGCGCAACATGGACAGAATGCAGAGCTGGGCTGAGAAATGGCAAATGGAGTTCAACCTGGATAAATTAAAGTGAAACATTTTAGAATGTTGAATATAGGATTAAAGACAGGATTCTTGGCAGAGTGGAGGAATGGCGGGATCTTGGTGTTCAACTGCATAGATCCCTCAAAGTTGCCACCCAAGTGGATAAGGTTGTTAAGAAAGCATATGGTGTTTTGGCTTTCATTAAGAGCCTAAAGGTTTTGCTGCAGCTCTCCAAGTCCCTGGTGAGACCACACTTGGAATATTTGTGTCCAGTTCTGGTTGCCCTTTTACAGGAAAGATACAAAGGCTTTGGAGAGGGTGCAAAGAAAGTTTACAGGATGCTGCCTGGACTGGAAGGCTTGTCTTATGAAGAGAGGTTGAATAAACTCGGACTTTTCTCTCTGGAGAGAAGGAGAAAGAGAGGTGACCTGATCGAGATACACAAGGTATTAAGAGGCATGGATAGAGTCAATAACCAGAGATTTTTCCCCAGGGCAGGATTGACTGGTACAAGGGGTCATAGTTTTATAGTGTTAGGAGGAAGGTAGAAAGGAGACATCAGAGGTAGGTTCTTTATTCAGAGAGTTGTGAATGCATGAAATGTATTACCAGTGCTGGTGGTAGAAGCAGAGTCATTAGGGACATTTAAGTGACTGCTGGACATGCACACGGACAGCAATGAATTGAGGGGTGCATAGGTTAGGTTATTTTCTTTTAGATTAGGAATAATCCTCGGCACAACATTGTGGGCTGAAGGGCCGGTTCTCTGCTGTACTTTTCTACGTTCTATGTTTGTCCTCAATTTTCCTTCTAATGGAATATAACTTGACACTACCAGAGCAATCTCCACTTTAAATGTAGCCCATTGTTCAGTCGTAGTTTATCTTGTCAATCTCTTGTTCCAGTCTATCCTGCTAGCTCTGTTCTTGCCCCATTGGAGTTAGCTCTCCAACAATTGATTTTTCTTAATTTGAATTAACGCATTATCATTCTCCACTATTATCCTGAACTTTACGATACAATGATCACCATCTCCTAAATGCTCCCCCGTTGACACTTGAATCATTTCGCCCACATTTGTGACAATACTATGGATTTAAGAAATGCATTTTGTTGTTTATTTTATAAATAAAGGTTGAGGCAGGGATGATGAGTAGTCTGTTCAAAGCCAGTTGAGTAAACAGCTTGTGGGGCCTTGGATTTTTTTTTAAAAGTTGGAATAATAGAAGCAGCCTGAATGGATTGGGTCAACCTCCCACAGAAACAGGATTTTTTTCACTTTTTGCAATTGCTGGGATCTTGAACTGGATGTGGAAGCTCGTCTTCCTCTCTCTGTTTCAGCTAAAAGCTGGGATTCTCTTCATGAGAGACAATCTATTTTACCGAATTTGCCTTTAGCAAGGGCATATTTATGGGTTGTTACTATATTGGAACAGTTAATTAGTAGTAATTAATATTCGATTACTTAAGGTTCTATTCCAGCCTCGGGTGACTGTCTGTGTGGTGTTTGCACATTCTCCCCGTGTCTACGTGGGTTTCCTCTGGGTGCTCCAGTTTCCTCCCACAGTCCAAAGATGTGCAGGCCAGGTAAATTGGCTGAGCTAAATTGCTAGGTGTTAGGTGCACTAGTCAGAGGGAAATGGGTCTGGGTGGGTTACTCTTCGGAGGGTCGGTGTGGACTTGTTGGGCCAAAGGGCTTGTTTCCACACTGTCGGGAATGTAATCTAATCTAATCTATTATTTTGTTAAGCATTTCAATTGAGCTACAGTTAAGCCAATTCTCTGCCGTTATTATTATTTTGTCTGTATCTTAACTGTGGTGTAAAAATAAAGTGAATTTTGCTTAACGTTGAGTTGTTTGACTAATCAAATCTCATCCCGAACATAATGCCTTACACTTGCCTTTAAAATAAGAAAAGATTAGGGAATAGGCTAACTTAATATTTTATGAGGGGTTTGTTCGGGTCTCTAACACCTTATTACCAGCAACAGTGTATCCTTCCCTGTTGAACAGGACACAAACTGTAGTAGGAAGCCCTTCTACACATATCCAGGGACACACCCGTCGCTGCTCCTTACACAGTGAGTAACCCAGTCTATATTTGAGTATTAAGTACCCATTACATATCGACTCTATAATGCTGGCATTTCTCCATCGTGTCCCTGCAGATTTGTCATTCCCATTAGTTGACAGTCTATAGGTAATATCCAACAATGCAATTGTATCCCTTTTTGTTCGTTAGCTCCAGGCAAAGTGTTTCTATCTTGAATCTCCAAAACATCCTCTTTCTCCAAGACTGCAGCACACTCCTTAACCAATAATGCCACCTCTCCTCCATTCCTTCTTTTTTCATCTTTTCTGAACACCTAGTACCCAGGAAGTTTAATACCCAGTCCTACCCTTCCTTGAGCTAGGTCTCCATTATTGCCAATAACATCATATTTCCACTAAACAATCTGTGCCTTTAGTCCCCAATCTGATTTACTGTACTTTGTGTATTCACATAATTGCACATTAACTCTGACGAAGATCTCATCATTTACTCTCTTACTCCTACTTCATCTATTGACTTTATGATCTCTAAATTAGTGCTAATTGTCTCTCCAAGTATTCCTCACACTTTGGTATTCCTCTTTAATAGGCTCTGATTGTGCCCACTCTTGTCATACTCCCACATTTATTCCTTTCCTTCCTCCAGGCCCTTAAGCTGTGGCGTGACCACCTTTTTGAATATTCCATCAATGTGTCTCTCAGTGTTACAGAAATGCCACATTGGCTTCAGCTGCTGCTCATGGTCTGAAACTCCCAAGCTCACGATTCTGCAACTGTACTCACTGCCTGGACATGTGGCCATTGAGGACACTGAGAGAGTCCACACAACCTCTTCCTAATTTTACAGGTTATACCTTCCACTTGATCAAACTGTGCTGCCATGTCTTAAACTGGAACTTATTTCATCTTACTTACTTTTTCACTTAGTTTTAAACTTACTTTCTTTATGTTAACTTTATTCCACTTCCCTTGTTCCATTTTGCTTACTGGTATCACTTTATGATATTGGCCCTGACTTTCACTATTCCTGCTCTTTCTCAATTAATCCCTTTTTCCAAAAACAATCCTTTTCAAAACATGAACCAATTAACCCACCACTTCACTGCAATGGCAGTGTTTTTTCCCCAGGAAGGTGCTCTCCTGAAGCTGCAATTACTAATCCAGCCCCCCTGACTTGCTGCTGTGTTGAAACTGAAATGCTGGCAGCCATTCCTGGATCTCAGAGGTCAGACAGCTCAGTTTGCAATGCACTGCATGGGTTTAATTCCTGCTCAGGCTGAGGCCACTCAAGGTCCTGTGTTCTCAACCTTATTCTTGGCCTGAAGCTTGGTGATGTTCAGGTTAAACTCACTACCAATTAGTTCTCTCTCTCTAATATAGATCAGCCTGTACTCCTTGGGGAACGATGGTAACTTCTGTGTACACTAAAGTTTTAGTATTCCCAATGTAAGGACAAATCCTCTTGCCCAGGTACAGATAGCTTGGCTGCAGTTGACAAAAACCAAGACTAACATACCATCAAGTGCAGGGATACTGCTGTTGTCTAAACAAAAGTAAGGAATAACATTGGCAACTTCCAAACAGCATAATCTTCCCTACCGATTATGCTGCCAGTAGATGGGATAATCTGGAGTCAAGTAGGATGAATCCTAGCTTCTAACAGTAGATTTCTTCTCCCTTCTCAGTGACTGGTGACCCACAGGGCTGGTGAATGTGTCTTGGAGTACTGCAGACTGGTCTGGATCAGGTAAGAGTGAGAGTATCACCGATTTGATCAATGGGGATATGCATTCCTCGAGCTTTATTTGTGCTGTGACAGCCCATATGATTTCAGGAACAAAAAGAAAAAAATCAGCTGGAGTTGGGATGAGGACTAAGGGGATGGTGGGTTTTCCCCATGACATATGCATGATGCTTAGCCAGGATAGTAGGAATTTCACTTTTTTTGTTCAGTTTTAAGAGTGTTAATGAGGAAATCAATAATTGAGGCAGGGCCCATGATGAATAGATTTAACTGGATGTGAATAAAGTTAACTGGGCAATTTTTTTTTCATAATTTGTACTTACATCTGGATGTTTCTTTATTTTTTGCACCACAACTCAATGGTAATCTTAGGCTCATGAAAATATTTCTATGTGCCAATAAGCTCTCTGTTCCCCATTATAGTCACTGTATAATGAGATGAGCAACTTCTGTGCAAATTGATGCTGCAGACCATTGATACCTAATGCCTGGATTAAACCCACAGTAAATTAATTTTACGGAGGACTGTGCAAATAAGGGAATATAAGATAAAAGGAATTATATTATTTGGTAGAATTGAGGTAAATGTCTGGTTATAATCTCCCAAATTAGCAGCTGACCATGTGTAGTGATTGTAACGGAGTCAGCTAGGTCAAGTATGAGTTCCCTGATTGGAGCTGTTAACCAGGTTCAATCAGGGAGTCCTGGCTGACAGATATAATCAGGTATGTCAGGGGTTCTGTTCACTCTAGGAGCCAGCTTTGAGCTAGCTGTGTCAATGTCATATACCATGCACTTGTAAATAAAGGGTGACTTGGTGACTGGATACTGGCCTTCATGGAGTTACTTCACAGGACTTCAGCCTAAAACAGGCATTCAATCCCCTATGTAATCCTAATCAAAGACCAGTAGCCTGTTTCAACAATGCCCTCCAATGACAATCTTGAAAAGAATAGGGCAGAGCATGCCTTCTATATGCTTCAGTACTCAATGGGGCAGAAATCGATGGGGACTACCGAGGAAGTAATAAATTCTTTTATCATTTAGCTTAACGTGGAGCTAAGAAGATGAGAACAATGCCCTTTGGATTACAGCCATACTCTGTGCCACTGCTGGCCTGTTCTTGTCATCTCCACTTTGCAATCCATGCTTTAACCTTACTTAAGGCTGGCTTAGAGTTAAAACCTTTAAGAAGATGCCATTTGGTGAATGATCTGATTGCTGCAGCATGCCATTATTCGAAACATAAGGCCTGAGGCCCAATTTGGATTCATTCTCTGGTTTCTGTTTTTGGGTATATGCTGTATAATTATTTATATTTATTGTACATATTCACTGTTTCTCAAACAACATTTATGCTTTATGGTTTCTATGCTTTTCTTAGTATACTTTAATTTACATACATATAGTGCAAAATATGAATAAGAGGAGGGACTTACAGAAAAATATTACAGAGAATATAATAGGATATTTGAAAGGCCTGACCTTTAAGCACCAGAAAAACATTCACAGTATTTCAATTGCTGATGCTTTCATTGGAATTCATTCTTCCAGGCATCAAGCCAGTCAGGCAGCTGGGCTGCAAGGATAATGAGCAGTCTGTATCTGAAACAAACTATTGTCACCATCACTGATCCAATCAACAAAGGAACAAAGTCGCCTTTTAAACTTCTGCCTTACGTTAGCAGTCCACACTGCCTTGAGGAGTTATTCTTTTTTTGCTACATGAAGGCAAGAAGGAGGAGGCTCCTGTTAAATCATTGACGTGTTGGGCTGACAGGTCTACACTTTACATTCTGTGACCTTCTTCAGCTGAAATTTTAATAATTCTCCATTGAAATAATTGAAAAAGACCTTTCTATTATTACAACTATCCACTTTGCCAATGTGCATTGACTGTTCTGAGACTTTTAAATAGGATCTCTAAGAGTGTGGAAGCAGGCCATTTGGTCCATTAAGTCCACACTGTCCCTCAGAAGAGCATCCCACCCAGAACCACCCTATCCCCATAACCCTGCATTTCCCATGGCTAATCCAGCTAACCTGCACATCCCCAGATACTACAGGCAATTTTAGCACAGCCAATCCATCCTAACCTGCACATTGGGAACATTTAAACCCCACACAGTTACCCATGGCTGGAATCAAACCTAATCTCTAGCGCTGTGAGGCATCAATGCTAACCATTGAGTCACCATGCTGCCCTTTAGCTGTCTTTAGTTTGAGACCACTATCTGTCCTTATAAACTTGAGAACTATTTTCTTTATGCTCTTCAAATATTTCTGCTTAATTCTAATTTGCATTTAAGCATGAGCCAAAGTGGCATTGTTTTAGCATGTGCCTTCTTTCAACGTGCATATGGCTTTCTTTAATGCAAGAATAGTTTTGAAATATTTCACGTTCCTTCTTTGCCACTGTTACCACAGCCTAGTTCCAATCATTGCAAACCTAATCCTCTAGAAATGTGGTACTTCAGTTAGTGTTTCATCTGCTTTGAATTGATTGATCAACTTAAATCTCATAATGTTGGAATCAATGCTGCCCAGATACTACCGGCACGGTGAGATCTGATACCAGCTTATTACTAGGGCTCTTGTGCTACACTGGTAGTGTCCCTATCGTTGGCCCAGGTTCAAGTCATACCTGCTCCAAAGGTGTGTAATAACATCTTTGAATAGGGTGATTAGAAAATATCTACAGCTTATTACTAAGGTTCTTGTGGTGCAGTGGTAGCATCCCTATCTCTGGACCAGGGGCCTGACATCAAGTCCCTGACTCCAGAGTTGTGTTATAACATCTCTGAGCAGGTTGGTTAGAAAACACCTATTTTAGGGTCATTAATTTAAAAAACCAGGCCATGTACCTGATTGCCCCTGGTTTTCTTGTTAATAGCTGTATTATTATATTAGATCTGTTATATCTGCAAACTTTTCACTGTCTTTCCCCTCAACATTAGATGGATTGCCCATTGAATAACTAGAAAATTAAAATAGCCCATTTCAAAGTCACAATTAACCTGCTCCTATGTAGCCAGGTGACCTAGACACACAAGCATGTATGTTTCGCTGGGTTCTTCGAAGCTTTTCAGGATAGTTGATATTGCTGAACAATATCCATTACCAAATGAAAAATTGATCATGATCTAATAATTTATAGTCCGGGAGGGCTGCTTCTATTATTAGTGATGTTCTGTTTAGGATCACATTTGTTGTGGCATTTTGTCCTGCTGCCCAATTACACCCAGTTGACCCAGACATAAATTGTTCTCAGCTACTCTTGTAATTCCAAAATATATGATCACAATGGACACCTTGACCCTGGAGGACTGTAACAGGTGCCAGTGATGAATTGAAAACGAGCCTGATTAGAAAATAAACCGATAGAAAAAGACAGAGGGCAACAGAAAAGGAAACAGATGAGACAGCAAAGTGCATTAGAGAATGAGCCAAGAAAGAGGATAGTGTGAACCCTCAGAAAGGGTCAGCTGACCCCATCAGTTCTTCCACATATTTCCACCTGACTCTGCCATTTAAGCCTTCATCTCCCAACATTACCCCTGAGAGAAAAGTGTCAACCAGAAATAACAAAAAGAAAATCAGAAAAAAAGATTGGAAGATCAATCCAGTGAGATAGAAAGTGAACCAAATGTCAGAGAACAGTCCAGAAGAAAAGATGAGAATAAGGCAAGAACACATACACAAAACACACATGAGACAAAAAAGATGTAGAAAGAATGGGAGAGAGATAAAGGAAGGAAGTATAAAGGATAGACAGGAGGGATGGAGCATATCAACATAGAGAGAAGAGACAAAGAGAGAGGATGAAAGAGAGAAACACAAATTTGAAGGATAAAGCAGAAGAAACATGAAAGCGGGGAACTGAAGAATGAAGAATCAAAGGTAATGAGATACAAAAGGACAAATAGAGCCACAGAAGGGAAGAGAAATGCAGACAGAGAGGAATGTGAAAGGGTTGTAGAGAAGTGAAGGTGAGGAAGATAAGAATACTGAAGTAAAGGATAAAAAAACATTTCTGTGGAAGTCAATTATGGGATTGGAGGAAGCATGATGGGGTGCAGAGGGAATTATAATCATGACAGGGAAACTCAACATGTAAGGGTTGGAAATGAAAGCTCATTGGAGAACATGGATTACGAGGGGAAGGGTGTCTAAAATGGGTTACCATCACTTTAGCTTTGACAGGAAGTCAGTGCATCATGATAGCTGGCATAGCTGAGCTGTAGGCCCAGGGCTCAAGGTGTGTTGCTGGAAAGACGCAGCAGGTCAGGCAGCATCCAAGGAGCAGGAGAATCGAGAAGGGTTCTTTAGGAGAAGGGTTCATGCCCGAAACGTCGATTCTCCTGCTCCTTGGATGCTGCCTGACCTGCTGCGTCTTTCCAGCAACACATTTTCAGCTCTGATCTCCAGCATCTGCAGTCCTCACTTTTTCCAGGGCTCAGGGGTAATGTTGGGAGATGAAGACTTAAATGGCAGAGTTGGGTGGAATTATGTGGAAGAACTGATGGGGTCAGACAGAAGTGCAAAGAAAAGAACATTGAGGGTTTGACAGCAGTCATCTAGGTTCCACGCTGAGTTTGTGACTTTCTCTGCAAAGCAAAACTGCGTTGCCTTCCGGCCTTATCAAAATCGCACATTCACATTGGAAATGAAAGATGCTGTCATCACACCCTGAATGGGTGGAGTAAATAATTCTTTCTGTCTCAGGACACAGTCTGTGCCTGTGAGTGATATGAGGTCCTTCAAGGGGTGAATGCATTAGCCAGGCACTTCCACAATACAGGTTAAAGATATTTGTAATCATAGAATCCTGCATGTGAAACACGTGCAGTCATCCACTAAACTGGCTACAAATCCTGGGCACAAACAATCTTGACCATGTTATAAAAACTGAAAGAACTGTGGATGAATTCATAGGTCATGACAAACATATCATTGTCATCTTTGTGATGTATATATAATCACAGGTGACCTTAAAAATGTCATGTTGTGGGCCACAATTGACAAAGACAATTCAAAGTCTCATAGGTTGCTCAAGGACATGGAGCTGATTTCCTCTCGTCTTGAACTGTTTGTATTTGCCAACATACCCTTATAAGAAATTCTGCCTTTCTTGGATGATGTGACATGGAGTGGGGTCAGTTGGAGGATAGAATGAGATTTCATAATTCTACACTTGCTTCCAAGCTCCTACAGTATTTACACAACATTGCTTCTGCTGCATACATCAGAATAAGGTCCTTATATCAAAGCTTCATATAAAGGCATTCCATGCCTCGCCCCTCCCCCACCCCAACACACACACACACACACATTGTTGGAGCTCCCCATGGCTGACTGTAAGGAAGATTATGCTGAACTGTCATTTGTTTGTGATGTACATATTGGCTGCTCACATTGCTAATGCCCTGTTCCATTTCTGATTTTCCCCATATTGGTGCATTGAACCATGATGAATGAATCAGCAGGGGTCAAAGTCCCTGCAACTGCAATAAAACAAAGATGGAGATAAATTGAGGAGGAACAGATATGCCAGCAAGCCCTGGACCAACTGCAACCTCCAGCAGCTGCTAACCAGCTCCATATGAAGAAGTCACAACAGAAGGTGCCCACAGGAAGTGGAGGAGATAAAAAGGCCCAGAGTCTATCATCCTCAATGCCATGTCCTCCAGATAAGCAAGCCACCTTGTCACTGCCCACTGAGCACTGATGATCCACGACACTGTCACAGAATCTTCAGAATCCCTACAGGATTCTATGACAATGTCTTGGAACATAGTTACAGAACTATGGCAACTGCTGGAGTGGGGCCTGTCACCTGAAGAGGTAGATGTTCTGTCCTGTCAGCCATCAAGGTGACAACGGTGCTGGACCATTTCTGCAAATGGCTGTCTCCAAGGATCCTCTAGGAACCTGTGTGGCATCTCACGGTCTTCAAACTGTATCAGGCTGTTCCTGATGTAATTTGTCCAGATCATAGAGTTTCATCTTGTTTCTGTGTGACAAGGTCAGTGCTCCAGCCCAGGAAGTAGGCTTTGCCAACATAGCTGGCTTCTCCCAGGTGCAGAGCACATGCTGCATTAACAACGCCAGATCATAACGCACCCGAATTCATCAACAGAAAAGGATTCCATTCCATCAATGTACCTACAGTACATGGGTCAAGAAGTCAACTGACCACCACTTTCTCAAGAGCAACTAGGAATGGGCAATAAATGCCACCCTGTATCCTGGAAGCTATCATGATGCCTGTATCCTTGAATTCTCAGGTTCCTGTTTCATTTGTAGGGCCAAATGCCCTGCAGAGATGGTGACTAGAAGACAGGGGTTACCCTCTGTAACCATGCCTGTTTCACAACACCCTGCATAATAAAAGTACAGCCCATTCTTCCATCAGAGTCCTCATAGAGTAGAGTATAGGCCTCCAGGAGAAGAGGTTCCTCGGCTTGGGTCGATCTGGGGAAGGCCTTGTTGTACAGCGCAAACAAAATGTACTGAATTGCTGTTTCATGCTATGTTTTGCACAACTTGAGCAGGAGGGGATATGATGGGTCCTGAAAAGCTGAGATAGCAGCAGCAGCAGCAGCCTTCCAAGGAGAAAGATAAGAATAGTGAGTAGGAGGGTCATCACCTTCAGCATGACAGAGTAATGTATTATCAGGCTGAACTCAGACCATACAATTGATACCTGCTTCGAATAGATCTGAGTTGGATGAAGTCATCATTCATTGATGGTAAATATGTGGTTTGTTGAAAGTCAAGCAGTGCCCTGCTTAGACTCCAAAAAAAAGCAATTTTTTTTGTTCCTTCGCTTTTCCTGCTGTTTAATAAAAGTTAATTTTATCAACCGTTGTAAGACTTGACAACACGAGAGACTTCCACATTCAACAATGGCAAGATGTTATTGCCGTGTTGGGCAGTAGGGAAGGAGCAGCACTCCTGTTCAACATTTTAACATGGTGTGGCACTACTGTGTAGGCTCTGTCACTTCATGTAGCTATAGCCACAAAGACAGTCAATCAGACAGATAATGATGTGAAATGATAAGATATTCATAGATGAGAACTTTTATTTCCAATAATGTATGTGCCCTCAGATATTTTTCATCTTTACTTCATTCCCATTATTGCTGAGGGTTGTTTGTGGATGTCAGCAACTGACCTGGTGTACAGTTGGACTTTAAACATTGTTCCAGCAGTGGAAATTGCAAAAGGGCCTGGCAGTGGTATGTGCACTGAACACACAATAGAATGAGTACGTTGGCACATCAATAATGTGGACAATTACATGAGATAACTCTCTGGAGATCATGGAGAGAAACCAATGTTTGCTTCATTCTTGCATGAAACTCAAATTCAACTAGTGCATTTTCTGGGAAGTTGCCACATTACTGCCCACAATTAGATCACGATTACAATAGTAGCCTTGCTGTTACATGTGCAATCCAGGTTTCTACAACATTTCTGCAAAGTTAGCGACAGGAAGGGAGATCATTTGAGAAAATTCCCAACAATTAAGCAATTTTTTTTGTTAATATAGCAACCTTCTTTTTTGTGTTGAAAATGAAAAAAAGAAATAAGATTTTGTTTGTCTTTAAAAAGCTAAACTGTGAGGGCAGTAAGTACAGCACACTTCTATTCTGTTTCCATTGTGTAAGCTGTTATTCTGTCTAAACCCAGTGAGCACACACAACAGGAATGTAACTTGACCATGTTTTGGTTTATAGAAGTTTATTTCTTAACTTGTTGAAGCAATACTGTCCCTACGCAATTTAAAAGTATATTGGCACATTGACAAGAGATATTTATTTGTAAATTTCTTAATGCTCACTAAAAATCAGCATATGGGATTGATTCATCAGAAAAAAGCTACACAATAAAGTTATGAGATTATTCGTCATGGACTATTTCAAAGAAAGGATTTTGGTAAGTGACTCTGGAGGTGCATAAAGAATTGCTTATGTATAGAAGCACTGTATAAAAATAGTACAATATTTTTCTAAGTACTTGTCAAAAATATTTGCTTCATATGGCAGAAGCATTTGGAATTATGCTTGCCCTTTAAATCTTTTTGCAATGTTTGTCAGCTGCAATGTGAAAGTTAAGTTTTATATGTTATTATATGTTTATATATAATAAATATTATATATTATACAATTATATGTTATAGTAAAATTCTGGAAACTTCACATTTAAAATATGTGAAAGCAATTACATTTTGCTATCCAGTATACTAGTAACATATTTTATTGCATTGCAATTTTATATGAGAGGTATTTACAGAGTTAATTTAGTCATCATGCTGTCAGCCAACAATGATCCACTGTATTCATCCTACACATGACTCTCTGCTAGAACATTAGTTACAGACATGCCAACACAAATAGGAGGTAGTTTATACCAGAATAGTTCTGCTGCATATAGTGAATCAGAACACGTGACTGACAGCAAAGTACAGAGAACATAGAGGCAGGAATAAATAACTGTAGAAACTGTTCCTAACGTATAGGATTCCCTCACCAGAAAGCGATATGGAAGAAGACTAGGTGTAGGACATTAACCAGTACATCAAGACAAGACACCATAACGCAAGGTGCAGTCATAGTCATAGAGATGTACAGCATGGAAACAGACCCTTCGGTCCAACCTGTCCATGCCGACCAGATATCCCAACCCAATCTAGTCTCACCTGCCAACACCCAGCCCATATCCCTCCATCCTTCCCTGTCACTGGATCAAAATCCCTGAAATCATTCTCAAAGCCTACCTACAGCATATAGACTGCAAGAGCAATTTCTCAAGAGCAACTAAGGACAGGCAATAAATCCCCACACCCACGAGTGGATAAAAAAGTCCAGAAGGGTAGTGTGGGGTTGTAAGGGGAGAGCAGGATTTTGTGATTAAAGTAATAACAGATTGGTAATAAGGAGGATAATATGGACTGCAGTCTAGTTCAAGAGTGACCCAGTTACAAAGTCAGAAATATCCCAAAGTGATGAGAAAGGTATGTAGAAAGGGAGGGGGAAGAACCAGTTTTGGTGGTTCATGTCATAGAAACAACAGGAAGGAAGGCCAGCATTGGAAATATCAGGACAAAGGTGCTAAACAAAGAAGCAGGTCCTCGGCAGTGATTACCAGCTGAACTGCGGGCTAACTGGCACAGGAAAAAAAATAGAACAAGAAAGTGAACATCTAGCTGAAAGTGCAAAGTGGAGGAAGTCAGTGAGACACTAGTATCAGAACTGAGACAAGAAGGAGCTCTACTGTTGGTACAGGTTCAAGGACAGGAACTAAGGATAAGCAAAGTGTAGATTGAGGATGCCCCGGGACACTGTCACAGAACTACGCTAACTGTTGGAGTGGGACCTGTAAACTGAATGTGGGTGGTCATCCTATTGTAGTGGATGTCAAGGTGACAGCAGCACTAAACTTTGATACAACTGTTTGCTTCCAAGAATGCACTGGGGATTTGTATAGTATCTCAGTCTTTGACCTAGAAATGTATCAAGGCTGTTGCTGACATAATCTATGACAAATCACAGCAATTCATCTCATTTCCCTTTAACATGGTCAATGCTGCTGCTCAGACTGCAGGATATTTTAAAAAGCAATTGTTCCTATCTTCAACAAACCAATCAATATGGATGGAAGATGAGATGTACAGTGAATATAGAGGTAGGTTTTATAACTTAAGATTCCCAACATAGAAAGATACTCACTTGGAATTGAAATTGAATGGTAGCACGTCCATTAAATTAATAAATGTAGAATCAAGCAATTTGCAAAATGCAAACACTTATTTCCAAGCCACATGCTGCCAGACCTGTTGAGTTTCTCCAACATTCTGTATCTGTTTAAAATATCCATCATCTGCAGTATTTTGCTTTAATTAGCTAACTTAGCACAGCGATGAGGAATTTGCAACAGCAACAGTATGTGATGTATGGCAGTTATAGGAAGGGGGGAAAGTCTCAGTTACAGTCACATAGATAGGTTAACTCCAGGAAAGGTAAGAGAGGTAGGTACCTAGGGGAGGAGTCTTTTGTGGATATACCCATTTCAAACAGATATGCTGTTTTGGAAAATGTAGGGGGTAATGGATTCTCAGTGGAACGTAGCACGAACAGCCAAGTTTCTGGTATTGGGACTGGCTCTAATGCAATGTGGGGTACATCGGCTTCCAAGAGATCAATTGTGTTAGGAGATTCTGTAGTCCGAGGTACAGACAGACATTTCTGTGGCCAGCAGCAAAAAAGCAGAATGTTGTGTTGCTTCCCTGGTGCCAGGATCAAGGATGTCTCAGAGACGGTGCAGGATGTTCTCATGGGGGGGGGGGGGGGGGGGGGGGGGGGCAGCAAGAGATCATTGTCCACATTGGAACCAACAATATAGGAAAGGAAAAGGTTGAGATTCTGAAGGGAGCTTACAGAGAGTTAGGCAGAAATTTAAAAAGGAGGTCCTCAAGGGTAGTGCTACAAGCTAGTGAGGGCAGGAATAGGGGGATAGAGCAGATGAATGCATGGCTGAGGAGCTGGTGTATGGGAGAAGGATTCACATTTTTGGATCATTGGAATCTCTTCTGGGGTAGACGTGACCTGTACAAGAAGGACGGATTTCACCTAAATTGGAAGGGGACTAATACACTGGCAGGGAAATTTGCGAGAACTGCTCAGGAAGATTTAAACTAGTAAGGTGGGGGGATGGGACCTAGGGAGATAGTGAGGCTGGTTCAGTTGAGATCAGAAGTGAGTCAAACAATCAGGGCAGGCAGGGACAAGGTAGGACTAATAAATTAAACTGCATTTATTTCAATGCAAGGGGCCTAACAGGGAAGGCAGATGAACTCAGGGCATGGTTAGGAACATGGGACTGGGATATCATAGCAATTACAGAAACATGGCTCAGGGATGAGCAGGACTGGCAGCTTAATGTTCCAGGATACAAATGCTACAGGAAGGATAGAAAGGGAGGCAAGAGAAGAAGGGGAGTGGCATTTTTGTTAAGGGATCGCATTACAGCTGACTGAGGGAGGATATTCCCAGAAATACATCCAGAGAAGTTATTTGGGTGAAACTGAGAAATAAGAAAAGATGATCACCTTATTGGGATTGTATTATAGACCCCCTAATAGTCAGAGGGAAATTGAGAAACAACCTTGTAAGGAGATAGAGTCGTAGAGTCATAGAGATGTACAGCATGGAAACAGACCCTTCGGTCCAACCTGTCCATACCGACCAGATATCCCAACCCAATCTAGTCCCACCTGCCAGCACCTGGCCCATAACCCTCCAAACCCTTCCTTTTCATATACCCATCCAAATGCCGCTTAAATGTTGCAATTATACCAGCCTCCACCACACATCTGGCAGCTGATTCCATACACGTACCACCCTCTGTGTGAAAAAGTTGCCATTAGGTCTCTTTTATATCTTTCCCCTCTCACCCTAAACTTATGCCCTCCATTTCTGGACTCCCCAAGCCCAGGGAAAAGACTTTGTCTATTTATCCTATCCATATCCCTCATAATTTTGTAAACCTCTATAAGGTCACCCCTCAGCCTCCGATGCTCCAGGGAAAACAGTCCCAGCCTGTTCAGCCTCTCCCTATAGCTCAAATCCTCCAACCCTGGCAACATCCTTGTAAATCTTTTCTGAACCCTTTCAAGTTTCACAACATCTTTCCGATTGGAAGGAGACCAGAACTGCACACAATATTCCAACAGTGGCCTAACCAGAGTCCTGTACAGCCGCAACACGATCTCCCAACTCCTGTACTCAATACTCTGACCAATAAAGGAAAGCATACCAAACACTTTCTTCACTATCCTATCTACCTGTGACTCCACTTTCAAGGAGCTATGAAGCTGCACTCCGAGGTCTCTTTGTTCAGCAACACTCCCTAGGACCTTACCATTAAGTGTATAAATCCTGCTAAAATTTGCTTTCCCAAAATGCAGCACCTCGCATTTATCTGAATTAAACTCCATCTGCACTTCTCAGCCCATTGGCCCATCTGGTCCAGATCCTGTTGTAATCTGAGGGAACCCTCTTCGCTGTCCACTACACCTCCAATTTTGGTGTCATCTGCAAATTTACTAACTGTACCTCTTATGCTCGCAGCCAAATCATTTAGTAGAGGACCCAGCACTGATCCTTGTGGCATTCCACTGGTCACAGGCCTCCAGTCTGAAAAGCAACCCTCCACCTCCACCCTCTGTCTTCTACCTTTGAGCCAGTTCTGTATCCAAACGGCTAGTTCTCCCTGTATTCCATGAGATTTAACCTTGCTAATCAGTCTCCTTGCTAATTGTCGAACACCTTACTGAAGTCCATATAGATCACATCTACTGCTATGCCCTCAATCTTCTTTGTTGCTTCTTCAAAAAAACTCAATCAAGTTTGTGAAACATGATTTCCATGTTGACTATCCCTCTTCAGTCCTTGCGGAACCTGTAACTGGAGTGGGCGTGGTGGTAGGGGGAATGGGTGTGGAGTCATGAACGGGGTGATGTTCGTGCTCATGACTCCAGTTACAGGCTCCGCCCCCACTTCCAGCTCCACACCCATACCAGGTCCTAGCTCCCAGCCCTGCCAAGTTTTCACCATCTCCCCAGACCTCCCTCTTACAGAGGATGAACGATCAGTCCTCAGCAAAGACCTTACCTTTACCTCCTCCACCCATGCATCAATGAATTTAATACACGCTGTGACGTCGAACACTTATTCCTCCGCCCCCGAGCTTTCTTTCACAATCAGGACTCCCGCCCACTTTCCGAGGACCCCTTCACCTGCCTCCAACACACTCCATCCACCTGGACACCCCTTGTAGGCCTATTACCTGCCCTCGACCTCTTCATGTCCAATTGCCACCAGGACATTAACCACCTCAACCTGTCTACCCCCCTCCCCCACTCCAACCTCTCACCCGCAACGTGCAGCCCTCCACTCCCTCTGCTCCAATCCCAACCTCACCATCAAGCCAGCCGGATAAAAGGGGTGCTGTGGCAATTTGGTGCACTGACCTCTGCACCACTGAAGCCAGACGCCAACTCGAAGACACCTCCTCCTACCGCCCCCTCAACCATGACGCCACCCCCCATCACCAAACCATTATCTCCTAGACCATACAGAACCTCATCACCACAGGAGATCTCCCACCCACAGCCTCCAACCTCATAGTATGGGAACCCCACTTTCTCCCCACCCCCTCTTATTTATCTCTCCACCCTGGAGGCTTCCTGCCTCTATTCCTGATGAAGGGCTTTTGCCCAAAATGTCGATTTTTCTGCTCTTTGGATGCTGCCTGACCTGCTGTGCTTTTCCAGCACCACTCTAATTCAGACTCTGATTTCCAGCATCTGCAGTCCTCGTTTTTACCCTGTCCTATGGATAAAGATAAAGAAAGTTTAGGGGAGATGACAGCCTGCTAATCCAGAGACCCAGGTAATGTTCAGCGGATCTGGGTTCAAATCCTGCCAAGGCAGATGGTGGAATTTAAATTCAATAAAAATCTGGAATTAAGATTCTAATGATAACCAGGAAACACTGTCGTTTGTCGAAAAAACCCATCTGGTTCACTAATGTCCTTCAGGGAAGGAAATTTGCCATTCTTACCTGGTCTGGCCTTCATGTGACTCCAGAGCAAAAGCAATGTGTTTGACTCTTAACTGCCCTCTGGGCAATTAGGGATGGGCAATAACTGCTGGCCTCTCCAGTGATGCCCTCATCTTGTGAATGAATTTTTTAAAATTCCCTGCTATTTTACAGGATGAGTAGTGCTCACATTAACCATGCATGATTCTGAAAAAGTTTAACCCAGAAGACACGGAGAGATTTGCCCAGATCTTCCTATTGAAATAGCAGTGAACTTTGAGATTTTTGCTCAAGTTGCATATTAGAATCCAAAGGTAGTTGAAAACTTGCACATGCACAGTACTTATACATGACACTTAAACTTCCAATGGCCAGAGATAAGCTGCCTGAAACCCTGTGTACATGCCTTCAACATTAACACATTGTTGTAGGCTTGAACTCAATACTGTGACCTTGTCTAGAACTTATGTAAGTATATTAACACCTTTGAACCCAACACAAATCCAGGGCTGAAAGTGATTATTAGCAGAGGACCTATCAGCGAGACAACATACTTACTTAAAGGTAAACTTTCTGAACAATTCAGTCCCTAAGGCTCTACTGCAAGAAGGTGAATATGCAATTTATTTCTCACAGTCAGCAACAGGCAACAACAGTTGGTATATTAGGGAACTGAGGGAACTGCCAGGAAGTGCTGTAGAGGCAGAAGGTCAGCAAGATCAGTATTGAATGGCAGAGCTGGCTCGAGCAGTGATACGATCTAGCTCTGCTGTTATTTACTAATTTCTTATCTAGTTTATTGAGATTTCTGACAAGTTTTCAAAAGTCCTCATGCAGGATTCTTGGGATTTTATGACAAATTTTCTGAAAGGATTAGAAAACTGGAGGTAACACTCTGCAACTAAAAAGCCAGTAATATACCACAGACTTCTTCTGCAATGCTAGTATTTGTCAATACTGTGGAACAGCTGTTGGGATTACTAAGCGGTAAGGTTGAATTTACTAATATAACCATTTTGTCAAATAAAAAATAAAAGATTATGGGCAGAATCTTACCCTTTGCAGTGTACTATCAAAAGGAGATTCACAATGTCTGGTCCATCAAAGTATGCAGTGACTTTTCTCATGCAGTTTGCTGCTCTTCATTCGTTAGTTACATAACTAGGTTCTTCAGCCCCCTTCATGTGCACTTGTGTGGCCAGAAGTGTTCAGGACTTTCTCGCATTTACACTGCACGACCATATTTAAAACCCAGCTGCACACCACTTCAAACACTGCAAGACAAGAACCTGCCTTCACACTGTGATCCTGCGCTGTTATACCTGAGGACCTAACTCAGAAATGCAAAATAGCTCCCTGCTTAATGGACTGATTCACTGAGTGGTGGAGAGGAGAGGTGCCCTTTATTCCTGCAGTCAGGCAAAGGAGGCACCGCAGCAGTCAGAGCTAGTCAGTGGCCTGGTTTCATACTGTGCTCCTGTGTAAATGGAATACTCAGCAGTATAGATGGAAGTCAATGATCTGTACTCCAGAAGAGTAAATGCCACCATTTTCTCTCTGTTTCCTCACACTCCCAGATCCATCACTCACACGAACTCTAAGTGCACATTACACTCACAAAGGCTCATGATTGCATGCATCATGACCACTCAACAACTTTCACTCACCCCTTCCTCCAAAATTACTGACTCTTCCCGCCCTCAATCAGTTGGGACACCTTACCACCTCTTCTGCACCTGGCAAGGCTTTCACCTGCACCCTCCTCCAGCTCAGACACTTTCACATTGGTGGGTTCTGTCGGAAGATTAAACTCATGAGTACAATCTGTTGACAGCATGTTACTGACATGTTTTCTGCAGCTGGTGAAGGAAGAGATGGCCCAAGTCACCAGCACACAGAGAACCAACAGACCAGGTACCTGTTCAGCTCCAGGCAGACGATGCTTCCATGCTCTCATCCATTAGTGACTTCATTAAATCCATAATTAGGCACAGGAACAGCAAGCAGGTTTGTTAGAACAACTGATAAACTCAAATGAATCTGCAGAAAGCCACCAACATTATCAGAACCATGCCATCTCTGGAATGCACATTTCCAGATGTCTTCATGGACATGATGGTGACTGCAATGGAGACATAAGCAGCATTCCTACTTTTTATATAAATTGCACAGGCCTCATCAGCAAATTCCAGAACTGGAGGATAATGCCATGATCAGCTTGCCAATGCCTATCACCATGCACAAAACATTGGAGTGGATGTGTGTCAAGGACAGAGGGAACCTCGGTCTGAACTGAACTGTAAACTCCCGACCTTAGATTGTGAACATGGTGGAGGAAATTACTAAGTCTGGGCAAGAGATGTTTACATTTTTCCATTTCAATAATGCCCAATAACAAAGCTTAGAATCCAATTTCAACTTGGTGTGGGTGGTTTGTTTGTGGAATGAACTGCCTGAGGAAATGGTCGATGCAGGTACAGTTACAAAATTTAAAAGGAATTTGGACAGGTAAATGAATAGGAAAGGTTTAAGAGGGATATGGGCCAAATGCAGGAAAATGGGATTGGTTTAGTTTGGAAAAATTGGTCAGCATGGGCGTGGACGAGTTGGACGAAAAGGTCTGTTTTCATCCTGTAAGACTCTAATTCAATTGTAAGGAGCAACTGAACTTGAAACTCTACGATGTGCGGGTGTCAGTGTTGGACTGGTGTGGACATGGTCATAAGTCACAGACAACAGGTCATGTCATGTGACGAAGGAGCAGCACTCGGCTAAAGCTTGTGATTTTAAATAAACCTGTTGGACTATAATCAACTATATACTCCACACACTGCTCCTTTGTCACTTAGCATCACAGAGTCAGGGCGCTGTAGGGCATGGAAACAGACCCTTCGTTCCAACTCATCCATACTGCCCAGATATCCTAAATTAATCAAGCCCCATTTGCCAGCACTTGTATCACATCCCTCCAAACCCTTCCTATTCATATACCCATCCAGATGCCTTTTAAATGTTGTAATTGTACCAGTCTCCACAACTTCCTCTGGCAGCTCATTCCATACAAGCACCATCCTGTGTGTGAAAACGTTGCTCCTCAGATCCCTTTTAAATCTTTCCCCTCTCACCCTAAACCTATGCTGTCTAGTTCTGGACACTCACACATCCTTGTCTACTTACCCTATCCATGCCCCTCATGATTTTATAAACCTCTATAAGGTCACCCCTCAGCCTTCGACGCTCCAAACAAAACAGCTCCAGTCTATTCAGCCTCTCCCCTAATTAAAACCCTTCAAACCTGGCAATATCCTTGTAAATCTTTTCTGAACCCTTTCAAGTTTAACAACATACTTTCTACAGGACATAACCTATTGTCCTGTGACTTCTGACTTTGAAAATCTACAACAGCACAGCCCCCTAACTCAAGGACGAGTCACTATTACGTGCATACGAATATACCTTTTACAGACACTTATGTTTATGTTATTTCGTTACTAAATGTATAAAATCGGGTTACGATTTGTGATTAAAGGTTTCCACACAATTAATTTCCCCCAGTATTTCAGAAATATCTCTCCCACATGAAAAAAAGGTTGTTTTTGTTTTCCAATTTGCCGTTTCTTTATTACTTGCAAAATAACTTTTTTTCCTTCCGGAATTTTTTTTGCTTACTTTTCAGTTTAAGAATGTCGCTGAGTTTACATTAAATCCGTCTTTTGCGATTGGGTTAAAATACAGAGACTGCTTCAACCAGCCAATAGTGATTGGAAGCTGGCCCAGCAACAATCTACTGTTGCTTGTTGGACTGTTCCCTAAAGTTCTCAGTTCACCTCTGTCAACTCCACTTCATTCCCACATTAAGCAGCTTTAAAGAACAGAATGTGACGGCGCCATGCATGCGCACAACCAGCTGTTTACAAAATTATTGAATCTAGAACAAAGGTTAGTAAGCGCAAAGGGGAATTCTTGTCCGTCTGAAGGACACACTAGAATAACAAGCACATGAAAGTGCCTATTTCACTACTGTATTTTACTCTCAGCTGCCTTTAACTTTTATATCTCACCTTGTGACTCTAACCCTCTGCCTTTTCATTAAAGTGACTATTCTCCACAGCCCTTCTTCCTCAACCTTTTCTTGCCCTGACTGCATTTCCCTCAATTTCGGTGTGGCCCTGCAGTGAAGGGTTACCACCTCTGTTGAATGGGAAGTGAAGGTTTCAGCTGTTGTGCAGCGAGTTCTGTGGTTGTTGATTAGAGATGAGAAACGGGTTGAGCATGGAAAGAGTTGATCAATACGCAGAAAAGCAAAATTAAGCATTTCGATCCTCATTGACAGTCATGCAGTATTATCACCATACAACCACTTTGCAAAAATCCCACAAATTACCAGCTAAATAAAACAAACTTAGATGAGGGAGTCGAAGATAGGTGGAGTTGTGGACAGTGAGGAGGGCATTTGTCGTTTGCGAAGGGACTTAGATATGATGCAGAGCTGGGCTGAGGAGTGGCAGATGGAGTTCAACCCTGCCAAGTGTGAGGTTGTCCATTTTGGAAGAACAAATAAGAATGCGGAATACAGGGTTAATGGTAGGGTTCTTAGTCAGGTGGAGGAACAGAGGGATCTTGGGGTCTATGTACATAGATCTTTGAAAGTTGCCACTCAGGTGGATAGAGTTTGTAAGAAGGCCTATGGAGTATTATCGTTCATTAGCAGAGGGATTGAATTCAAGAGTCGTGAAGTGATGTTGCAGCTGTACAGGACTTTGGTTAGGCCACAGTTGGAGTACTGTGTGCAGTTCTGGTCGCCTCACTTTAGGAAAGATGTGGAAGCTTTGGAGAGGGTGCAGAGAAGATTTACCAGGATGTTGCCTGGAATGGAGAATAGGTCGTACGTGGATAGGTTGAGAGTTCTTGGCCTTTTCTCGTTGGAACGGCGAAGGATGAGGGGTGACTTGATAGAGGTTTATAAGATGATCAGAGGAATAGATAGAGAAGACAGTCAGAAACTTTTTCCCCGGGTACAACAGAGTGTTTCAAGGGGACATAAATTTAAGGTGAAGGGTGGAAGGTAAAGGGGAGATGTCAGGGATGGGTTCTTTACCCAGAGAGTGGTGGGGGCATGGAATGTGCTGCCCGTGGGAGTAGTAGAGTCAGAATCATTGGCGACCTTTAAGCAGCATTTGGATAGGTACATGGATGGCTGCTTAATCTAGGTTAGAAGTTCGGCACAACATCGTGGGCCAAAGGGCCTGTTCTGTGCTGTATTGTTCTATGTTCTAAAGTTCTTCAATTAGCATCCCATGTCACTAGATTCTCCAAGGAAATTTCCAGAGGTTTGACTGCTATTTTTAAGAAGGTGGGTCGAGCTTTCACAGTGCTTCATACAGCAGTGCACAAATGGAAACGTGTTGTCATTTAGAAGCACATTAAAGGGGAGGCACACTAAAGGGAAGAGGAATAGAGAGGGGAACAAACAAACAGAGATTTGTTTTTCTTGTTTCATTGAGCAAGTGATCCTTCAGTTTCCAGGACACCAGTTACTTGACAACTGAATTGCATTTTGGTAAACATAGTCACAATCTGACCAGCACATGACCACTATCTGAAATCAACCTTTAATGATGTTTCCTTGCTCAGAGACAAAAGTGAGTATATCTAGTGATTATAATCAAACCCACCACTGCTATTTTAAAGCAACCCAATACTGCATGGCTCTAAAAAGAAAATTTGTGGTCAATTTGCCATATGTGATGAGTGACGAATGTATTGGACAGCACAACAGTGCACATAATCTTTCCTGATTAGTATAGACTAATCAACCATGGCAGGCATCACATTCAAGTTTTGTCCTCTGTTGACCAAACTTTCCCACAAATGTAATTGTATAACAAGCAGGATAATGGTCACAATATCACGTTATGAACTTCCTAGAAAAAAAAATAATTTTGCAAGTCCTTCATCATTGAGCCATTCCTGTGAAGCACCCATGTTACCAAAGAAAAAGACTTAGAGAATTCAAGCAAATTCTACAGCCTCAGAGCTGGAGAACTGGGCTATTTAGGTATTCTAGCAAAATGCAAAGAGAATTCTGTTTCCAGCATTTCCTGTATTTCCAGTCATTGTGAGATAATCTTACTTATAATTTGTAAACAAAAGTTTTTATGTAACTATTAAACAGAAGATTTTGAGCTATCCAAAAAATATGTTTGGTTCAGATACTTCAGATTTCCATACCCTGTATATAAAAAGAAGCAACGTAGTATTTCAGCTGTTGTGCAATCATGTGTATACATAGATATGTATGTCAGAATATGGATCCTTGACAACATTCAAATAAAAACATGTTACTATTGTGTTTTCTTTAAACCACTAATCAATGAATTTAAGCTGACAAGAGGTAAGAATTTATAAAGACGCTTGTAATGTTTGCAGAACTTTTTAAAAGACTCCAGAAGGAATGAAATGCTGTACTTTTGTCACATGGGTAAATACAGAAACAATTTTGTGTATAGCAAGGTATAACCACAGCAACCAGTTAACTGGTTAATTCTGTGTTGTTGGAAGTGGCAATGTTTGGCAGGATTAGTGGTGCTGGAAGAGCACAGCAGTTCAGGCAGCATCCAACAAGCAGCGAAATCATCCTGATGAAGGGCTTTTGCCCGAAACGTTGATTTCGCTGCTCGTTGGATGCTGCCTGAACTGCTGTGCTCTTCCAGCACCAGTAATCCAGTATTTGATTTTCAGCATCTGCAGTCATTGTTTTTACCATGTTTGGCAGGAGACTAGGACTGCATGTTCTCCCTTACATATTGCCATGGAATCTTTAACATTTGTTTACTTGGGCTGCAGTTTAATGCCACATTCAAAAGGTTTCAAATAATTGAGCACTACTACGAATTGACTTAGCTCTTTTGATGCCTGCATTTCACTTACATTCAGAATAAAGAGGCTGAGCATAGTGCTCGTGAGGTGCATGAGCACACATACCTTGCAGGAGTAGGATCAGTCCCAGCACAGCAGGCTCTTTGCCAAGTTTAAAATTAGTTTTCTAGAGCAATGGAGCTGAAGATACCAAGGTAATTGAATTGATGAGAACCTGCACAGTGTATATTCCAACTCATTTCAGTTGAAAGTGGCAATATGGGCTCTTATTTACTTCAACAGGTCTTTGACTCATCTTAAAAAGAGCCTATGGCCTGAAAAGGCACTTTGGACAGCATATAGGAGATTCATCATACATTGGAGGCAACTTAGTAGTTAACAAAGCATTAAGAATATTGATCATTTTGGAGGGTACTATCATCCTGCTGACACTACAGGGAGCATGCCAAAATCAACCTATTCCAGTGTTATATTGACATAGGGGCTACAGGAGTATTCGTGAACTATTACAAAGACTTCATATTTAAACATTTTTTGTGGACTTGGGTTTGAAAGATTGAATAACTTGTTTCTTTGCAAGAAGTCAATGAAATGGCATTGCAACTTTTTTTGAAAGGTGTGCTTTCCCAGAGGAAGGGCTGTTGAACTGACCAGTGACCTATAATTGGGCAAAGTGAGGACTGCAGATCAGAGTGGTGCTGGAAAAGCACAGGTCAGCCAGCATCCAGGGAGCAGGAAAATTGATGTTTCAGGCGAAAGGGCTCTTGCTGGAAACGTCAATTTTCCTGCTCCTCAGATGCTGGCTGACCTGCTGTGCTTTTCCAGCACCACTCTAATCCAAGTGACATATATTGTATACTTCAAAATATGAATAAACAGTATACTGATTTAAGTTTTTTAAAATAACAAAGGATTTTTCCCTCTTCTGGTAACTCACAAGTCAATATGGGTAAAAGACATACTGGGACATTGCACCTGGATCCCTGGTCCAGCTACTTTCATAGGATAAAGATTTGAAAGCGTTCATTATGTTTCCTGAACAACTGTATGCAAACATCCTAGCGACACAACATCAGGTCATCAGCTAATTGAACATCTTAATACCTTATCCTTTTTGCCTTCAGGGAAGACGACGTATTGGCCAAAGGTCTTCTTTCCTCCAAAGTAAACTTTGACCGAGGACGACGACGACGACGACGACGACTCCTCCCCTTTAGCTGGTGTTTGTATTTTCATATTATAAACTACATGCATTGACCAATTCTGCATTTTCAGTTCAATATGAAACAAACAGATAACAATGATATTGTATTTATTTGAGAAAACTGATTGACAGGTTGTGTTGCAAGCTCCTGAAAGGCATATTAGTAACCATATCAGGAATCAGGTAATATAATTACATTTACATTGTAACTCAGTATTGGGATAAGAGGAAGACAGTGCACTCCATCCATTTTAGTCATACTACTACAGATTTCTGGTTTGGATGTTTCTTTCCATGAGAAAGTGAGGACCACAGATGCTGGAGCTCAGAGTCAAGTGTAGTGCTGGAAAAGTGCAACAGATCAGGAAACATCAGAGGAGCAGGAGAATCGATGGCAGGGCTTATGCCAGAAACAAAGCTGCTGCTCCTCTGATGCTGCCTGACCTAATGTTTCTTTCCAGTCAGCATTGTCAACCAACCATTCTTAATCCCATCTTCGTTTACTGAAAAAAATCCCCTTGAAAAGCAGTTTGCATATTCCTTAACTACAGGTTGAAAACATTAGTCTTTGCAATAGGATTTGCAATCATTAGAATTAGATGAAGGAATTTTCATACTTCATGAAATCTGACTGATTTCATGATCCATAGGTAAAAATGTTATTTTCAGCTCAGATTATCATTGGTCTAAGCTATGTTAGCCATGTATCAAAACTAACTTCTGGGTGGCAGATAATCCCTGTAGCCATTTAAGTGGTTCAATTAAAAAGAAATCAGATTTCAGGCTATGAAAGCCCCTGGTATCAAGTTGACCATGGAAGTGAAATATCAGTATTTTATCATTGTAACACTGGCTCAAAGATGAAGAACAATCAAAAGTACAGCAGGCCTTAAATACATCATGAATTGAAAGCCACATGATAAAAGCACTAAAAGATTAAACCACACATTCTGGAAACCATTTATGTAGCTGGTACCCAATATATCCTTGAGGCTGCACAGCGTGCAATACACTTAAAGTTGTGCATCAGTAAAAAGAGAAACTATGCACACATAGGTCCCTTTAAGATGAAAATGTACAGTGCTGCAAGTTAAGGTACACAAGTTCTCATTTATGGTAGACAATAGCTATCTTGTACCACTCAGCTTCAAGCTTCCCAACAGCAATGGATCAGAAACCAAATATCCAAGGCTCTTTTGACCTAACCATTTGTGAAAAGTGATCAGGGTTAATATTGTCTCTTAATTTCACATGTCAACATACACATGTTGGACATGTGTATGCTGACAATACTACATTTTGCATTTGCATCTTCAGCATACTTGTTCAACAACCAGATGACAGTCATATGCATTTACATCATATTGTTTTAAAGAGAAAGGAAATTAAATTTGGATAATTAATTCATACCATTGGTTAGCAATTGAGATTTTAAGAGTTGCTGAAATCAGAATACCTAGTGTGGAAACAGGCCATTCAGCCCAACAAGTCCACACCAACCCTCTGAAGAGCAACTCACCCAAACTCATCCCCACACCGTTACTTTACATTTACCCCTGACTAATGCACCTAACCTACACATCCCTGAACATTTACAGACAATTTAACATTGCCAATTCACCTAACCTGCACATCTTTATATTGTGGAAGGAAACCCACATAAGCACCAGCAGGATGTGCGAACTCCACACAGACAGATAGTCACCTGAGGCTGGAATTGAACCTAGGTCCCTGGCACTCAGTGGCAGCAGTTGCTAACCTGAGCCACTTGCTACCTGAAAGTGTGAGAAACCTGACCAGCTAATCAAATCATAGACATGCTGTTATATGACAAGCCAAAGGCATCTAGCAAAAAAAAGTAAATTGAAAACTAGACAGATGGGCTGCTAAAGTTTTTTTTATTAGATGTTCAATTAAACAAACAATCCTCAATAAAAATGGAAAAATGAGGACTGGATTTTATTAAAAATATAGTTGAAACTTAAGCAGCCTTTATTTTTAAAAATTTAAGGTTTGGGAACGCCTGAAATTCCTAGCATCTTCTTTAAAAGTTGAAACCAGATTAAGATGAAGGTTTGCTGGGCTCACTGGCATGTCGTTTCCTCGCCATTTCTTGAGGCAGTATACAGTTGATCTTGCCACTAGAAAGAAAAGAAAATTGTACTATTGTCATTATATACCAACATCCTTTAAAAAATGCTTACAAGTTGATCAGAGGACTGTAGTGTTTGTTACACAATGAGTTTATCTTGATTACTTGGAATTATCTTCCATTGACATTTTCCATCACATTGTACAGCACTCACCCCTCAGAGGATTCAGACAGAGTTGTCATTACTGGATGGTTCTGTGTTTTTCCAAAGAAAAAACTGATCCACCACTGGCCCGCTGTAGACTTTGGTAATCCTGCAAATACAAAATTAGCAAACTGTTGCTTTTATTAAGTCGAGCATGGAAACAGACCCTTTGGTCCAACCTGTCCCTGCTGAACAGATATCCCATTCCAATCTAGTCCCACCTACCAGCACCCAGCCCATATCCCTCCAAACCCTTCCTATTCATTTACTCATCCAAATGCCTCTTAAATGTTGCAATGTACCAGCCTCCACCATTTCCTCTGGCAGCTCATTCCATACACTTACCACCCTGAGAAAAAGTTGCCCCTTAGGTCTGATATCTTTCCCTCACTCTAAACTTGTGCCTTCTAGTTCTGGACTCCCCCACTCCAGGGAAGAGACTGTCTATTTATCCTTTCCATGCCCCTCACTTTTGTAAGCCTCTAGAAGGTCACCCCTCAGCCTCAGACACTCCAGGGGAAAACAGTCCCAGCCTATTCAATCTCTTCCTTTAGCTCAAATCCTCCAACCCTGGTAACATCCTTGTAAATCTTTTTCTGAACCCTTTCAAGGGTCACAACATCTTTGATAGAAAAGGAGACCAGAATTGCATGCAATATTCCAACAGTGGCCTAACCAATGTCCTGTCCAGCCACAACATGACCTCCCAACTCCTGTTGGACCTTACCATTAAGGTGCACAAGTCCTGCTAAGATTTACTTTCCTAAAATGCAGCACCTTGCATATCAGAATTAAACTCCATCTGCCACTTTACAGGCCATTGGCTGATCTGATCAAGATACTGTTGTAACCTTCTTTGCTGTCCACTACATCTCCAATTTTGGGGTCATCTGCAAACTTACTAACCATATCTCTTATGCTCACATCCAAATCATTTATGTAAACGGCAAAAAGTAGAGGACACAGCACAGATCCTTGTGGCACTCCACTGGAGATAGGCCTCCAGTCTGAAAAAACAGCCCTTCACCACCACCCTCTGTCTTCACCTGTGAGCCAGTTCTGTATTCCATGAGATCTAACCTTACTAACCAGTATCCCATGGGGAACCTTGAACACCTTACTGAAGTCCACATAGATCACATCTACGGCTCTGCCCTCAATCCTGTCACTTCTCAAAGAGAAAGAGAGTGTCTTAAAATAATGTTTAATACTCAACAAAGCTGGTGTATAAAAGATAAAATAGTTTAATGACAAAGTGTACAATGCAATTAAACAACTAAACAAGTTTCAAACTCAAGGTTTGCTTCGATAGGAACAATCTTGTGTCCAATATGCATTTTCTTAGTTGTCCAGAATTTCAGCTTGCTCTATGCCACAAGAGGTTATGGTTTAAAAATATTTTTTCTTGCCAGATGTTGCCAATCTGGCATTTTTCTAATACTATTTTTATTTCTTTGCTGAACAATGCCCTGGTTCCAAATACTTAATTTCAATTTTTAAAATGGTCAAAATAGTCACTAGTCAAAGATAATAATTCAAAATATGACAAAGGTAGCATTAAAGATTAAAAGTCAAAAATTACATAGTTCAATTGTTTCCTGATACAAAGTTAACTTCAATGAAATTGGATTAACAGCACGAGAGATTAGTTAGTTGGGTAAAAGCAGTTTGGTAGCATAGTTAAACTTAACCATTTGGAAATGGTTTGAACTCCATATAAGCAAAGATTTGTTACAAAGATAAGATAAGCTGCATTTTTAAAACATATGAAGTGGAAGTTTTACCTGGATGGTGTGGAATCACTTCTCCCATGTGCTCTGAGCTACCACAGGAACTATTGCTGGAAGCAGAACCAAGGCGTCCTGAAATTAGAAGTTTCGACTTAAAGTTATTAGAAATACTGATGTATGATAAAAACTCTATTTAGAACATGGAAAACTTGAACACCTCATACCAACATGTGCTCATCCCCTTCCCTGAATGCTGAAAGGCAGCATCAATCTGTTCTAAACAAAACAGTTTAGATGAATGATGATCACTGCAGCTATGCCAAGAAAAAACAAAAAAGTATGGTATGGTACAGATTACCCTGGAAAAGCACAGGTCGCTCTGTATTTCCAGAGCCCTCATCCTCCGGAAACAGAGGACCCTCAAATTTAAGTAATGGCTTGGAAGTACAGCTTTCAATCTTAAATAAAGTTAACGTGCTTGTTTGTTAACAGAATTGTGTTCTTGCTGAAATTGGTTTGCAAAATTACTTATGAAATTACTAACCCATTTAGCATCCCCAATTTGCAAAGGAACTGAAAGATTTAATCTAAGAAACACCATAAAATTAAAAAACAACCACTAAACAAAAAGTTTTCAAAGCCTTGTGCTGTCTACCTCTGCAAAACAAAAAATCCTCTCAGGACCCCCATCCCCAAAAGGGTTGATCAGTTATTTAACTAAAAAGTAATTGTAGCATATAGCATGATAAATAAAAGATCAAAAAGACAAATCTTACTGTATCATTGGCCCCAATCAGAATTAAAATTTGATGGGCATCTCCATATACATGAAGCAACAAAATCTAATTATAAACTCAATCCTGCTGTATACCAAAATAAAGTCTTTCATTGTTGTTTATAGATAAAATATTGCAAAATGTATTCACAAAGTTAGTAAACATTGAATTTTACTGAAAGTTGTTACTCAGGTTTGCAGCTGTTTCTGTTGGAAAACACCCACAGAGCACATCAACCAGCTATCTGTAACTCAATAGATCCTCCTACTGCAAACACCCCAAAAGGATTGTTATTCATAGAATTACTTACTCCTGTAATAGTCATGGGTTGCTGTAAGAGACCCAGTTGACGGAATGGATGCCATTGCAATCTTTCAAACTAGTATCTGATGGTTACCCTTGAAGTAGCAAAAGGAAATTAAAAACTATATTTAGATTTGCAGCATAGCAAAACATAACTGGTCGTTCAACAAGTTCTTGAAAATTACAGTGCAATTCTAGTACAGAGAAATGCTTGACCTTAATGACCACACACTAGTAAATAGGATAGGTCATCTTTATTAAAGGAAGCCTTTCACATCAAAAGGTAAGCAAATTTTAAGAAAATCTCATCACAAAACCAGGCACAAGGTTTAAAGCCTTACATAAAAAAGAGACAAAGTTTGAGAATAGCTCGACAATATGTAGCACACAAAGACATATGATCATATGGGAGTTTTAACAAAATACATTGGGAAGTTTGTAGATTAGATTTGGATTTCATTCCAGTGCAATCAAAACTGTACACAGAATTTAGTTATGTTTAGACTATTTCCACCCCTCCCCCTGTTATATCTGAACTGTTGCCTTAAAACTAACAGGCTCAAAAGCAAAACATCACAAATGCTACAGACCTGAAATTATTCTCAGTTTATAGAATAGGAATTAAAAACTAAGGTTGAATGGTTTAAGAATTAACTGCTGCTGCGTTAGCATTTCTTTAACGCATCTCTGTATACTACAGCTTTTATTCAGTAAGATGTGAAAAATAGAAAAAGGCAATTTATAATTTTAGTAGATACAAAGTTATCTATGGTTTAAGCTGCCAACTTGAAGAAGCTTTGCACAGCCCCAGTAACACCCTGCAAGTTATAAACAGATTCTTGGCCCAAATAGCATTCTATGAACCTCACAGACTGCCAAGCATCATTCAGGGGATTAAATTACTAAAGTGTCACCTATTTTAGGTAAGTCACTGCCAAATTAACAGCACTCATACGTTCAAAAATGACTGCCAAACTATCACAAGTGAGCTGTCAACATCAAAAAAAAAGGACAATCTAACAACTGTAGCTTTTTAGGGGAAAATGCAAAGTTGAAACAAAAAAAAATGCCCAGAAATTCTGAAGGAATTAAATCCACGGGTGATTTTCCAGTAAATTTGTTTCAGATGTCCAGTATCCTCAGTATTGTTGTAATAATGTGAGGTTGCAAACAACATCACTCGAGGGGGGGGGGGGGGGGCACAAATGGGGAGAAACAGCTGAGTTAACAACATGACAGTCAGCTCCACCAACCCCCACCACCCCCCGGTGGGGAAAGAGTAACTCACTCAGTGAAAACACTGCAATGGGAACCGCACCCTGTGGATACTCCAGCAGCTTAAAGGCCTCACGGGCTGAGGGGAGGGATACACACCGCGGCCACCAACAGCCCAGGCTCCGGCTGATGGTCGATGGAGGAGAAGGGGGCAACAGGATTGAAGTCACCGGCCCCAGGATGTCCTCTCCCACCACAACACAACATAATACAACCACATTCCTCCGCCCCTATCTATTACCTTCGACACCAAACAGGACTCCAAGTGTAATAATTGAAGAAAAGCAAACGCTAGGCAACAGGGCCCATTTGAAATCGTAAACCGGCACGAAGCACTATCACCTCACGTACTCCACTCAAAAGTCAATGTTAGGGACCGTGGGTTCCACGCGCCTGATATAGAACCTCGGCCCGCAACGCCCCGCCCGAAAACCGTTGATCAACGTCAATCATCGGAGCCGTCCAATAGACACACACTGCCCATGGTGGAGTCCTGCCTTGCGTCCAATCAGCGCCTGGAGAATCACCTGCGTGTTCCACACAAAAACAATTGACAACATCGGCGCAATCAGCCTCCACTATGTAGACTGAAAGGCTGCCTTTAACTTCCCTGGTGGTCTAGTGGTTAGGATTCGGCGCTCTCACCGCCGCGGCCCGGGTTCGATTCCCGGTCAGGGAATGCGTTTTTTTTTTATTTGACTTGGTGGTTACACCTTTGAAAGAGTATATTAAAGTTCATTTAAATTCGTTACCACTATTTTGAAGACATTTTAATGAAGATATTTCAATATAAACAAGAAAGGATGAAATTACTATAGATTACAGCAGCTTAAAATTATTAAAACCATGCCAATCGGGATATGTGAAGCAAACATATTTTTAACAATCAGATTAACGGCCCGTATTAATACTAAATAATTTTAAAATGCAAAACACAGCAAGAAAAAAAACATACATTCCCTGACCGGGAATCGAACCCGGGCCGCGGCGGTGAGAGCGCCGAATCCTAACCACTAGACCACCAGGGAGCTCTGTCAAATAGCGAGACAAACTCATCTTTGATTATTGCATAATTATGTAATTGACAAAGGACCATTTGTTTTCTAGATGTATGATATTTTCAAATATGATCAAATTTAATTAGAACAATGTAATCTTATATCCAACCTCGAATGCTTGTCTACTACCATGATCAATCGCTTGCTAATTGGAAGGTGAATACTGCTGAGGGGAAAAAATATTACCTTCGTGCACTCGTCAGAACCATCACAAGAATACCAATTTTTAAACTATGGCAACAATTCACCTTGCAGGAGAAAGAGTGCTGATTGGTCGGCAAATTGACTATGACAAAGATGGAGACCACCCTTCCCAACACAAGGTTTTATCAATGGGAGTCTCTTTCAGCGATATAATCACTATCCTTCCTCAGTTTTGAGCTATAGAAAACAAAGTAACCATTGAAGACATTAACATTATTATCAACATTTTGAAATAAAACGATAAATTCTTGGTAGGTCTGGTTGCATCTCCAGAAAGAAATGCATCTTTTTCGTTTATGATTTTTTTAAAAAAAATTTCTGCTGTACCACATTTATTCAATTGCACAGTAAAAAGAAATCAATAACTTCACCAATATCAAAAAGGTAAGACAAATCAGAAGGACTGGAGAAGGTGAAACTTGCTAATTGAAAATATATATGGGAAAATTAGTTATAATGCAAAAGGGAGAAAAAATAGAAATAAATGCTGATGGGGCATTCTGAAGTCAACAGAATCATGGAATGGTTGGCAGGGTTCTGTATATGACTCTTTGACCTCCCCCAATCAGAGGCAGCAACTGAAATAGAGGGATCCCAAATAAACTGTGGACACAGTCATAACAACACGGGTGAGCCGCTGAACAAAGCAGAATGGTCATCACCCTCCATCTTCTACCAGCCTCATCTGTGGTTGCCTGTGCCAGCTGTGATCTACGATTCAACCCAGAAATCTCTCAGTCCTGGTCTCCATCCCAGAGAGAGAGAGGAGGAAATGTCACTGAAGGCCAGCATGAGCAATGACCACCAGCCAGGAGGAGGGGAAGGTAGGGGAGAAAGTCTAAGGCTAGGTAAGAGAAGCAGCCTGATCAAGTAGTGACCCAAGCAGACCCTGTGGGCGGTGGCAAAAGCATTACTTCATCTTCACCTGGAATACTGTGTCAAGTCTAGGTGCTGCACTTATGGATGGTATGAAGACATTAGAGAAGGTATGGAAAAAACTTTTGCTATTTTTCCTGGAAACAAAAGAAGATGGTTAACTTGAAAGTGGTAATCAATATAATAAAGGGTCTAGACAGAGCAGATAGGAAGAAAGTGTTTCCATCAAGGATCAAAAATTAAAGTACACAAATTTCAGGATCAGACAAAAAAAAGCAAAAGTGACATGAGGAAAGCTTTTTTGTGCAGTGAGTGATTAAGATCAGGAATGCCCTGCCTGAGAATGTGGTAGAAATAGGTATTCAAGAAAAAACTTGGTTATCCATGATACTATTTTATGTCCCATTACTTTTGGTTCCCACTTTTGCCTTGCACTTTCATATTTTCTTGTTGTTTAATCTCTCCAATCCTTTCTCTCATTTTTGTCCTCTCTCCCCCTTACCCTGCTTTAAAATACTTGCATCTATAAATGGTTCCAGTTCTAACAAAGTATCACAAAGCTGAAACATTAAATGTTTTCTTTTCATGCAGATGCAGCCAGAGCAATACAATATTTGCAGCACATTTTGTTTTTACTTTAGATTACCAGCATTTTCAATATTTTGGTTCTGTATATAAATATAATTATTTTTTTAATTATTAACGGTTAACTTTTAAGGATACCTTGTCTTGCTGATGATTATACGTCTTGAAATAAAATCTTCGACCTAGTGCTGGCTTTGAGAAACTTGGTACTTGTACCATAAGTGTGTTAGTCAAAATTGATAGACCTGATTTAAAAACACGTGATGTCATAAAGTGATACTGTTGCAGCATCAAAGTGTTGAAAATAGTCTAAAATTATTTCGTGTCTGGAAGTAAACTTTATAATACTACGTACCGAGAACCAGTTTGTACTTCTAAAATTATTTTCCTTTTATAGTAATTTTATCTTAAATTTCTGAAAAGTATAGGCCAGATGCAGTAGTGATGTCACTACACTCAGTTTACTTGAAAACGTAATTAGTTATGCCAATTTAAGGTGCCAAAATGTGTTTATGTCGCAATTTAAGCGGTAAAGTGATTTTGAGATTTTGTGTCAGTATCATCTGTTAATTCAACTTTTCCTGCTGTTGGGTGTAACTTTTCCAAACCACCTATCGCAATGACAGATTTTTTTTTGTTAAAGCACTCTGACAGATTTGCAGAAATAAGAGGAAAGTAACGCCTAAATTAATCACCTAATTTCATTTAATTGCTTCATAAACTGAGTACTGATGGTAATAATTATTCATTTCCAATGCATTTCCAAAGATATTGAGCAATGATTAGCACTATTGCAGATTTCTGCGAAGCATACACAAAATAGTCGATCATTTTTTTTCTACCATGTTTGGTTATTCAGTTAGTTCCTTTAGAGTTGCTCATTGCTGATTCTTTGTCATATTTAGTTACAGGGAATCGGAGATGGTGCACGTTAGATCTGCCTGTACTTTCACACTGTTTTTTCTATTGGTAATCTAATGGTGATCTATTGAAACAATGATAAGGAGTCTCACTCGATGGCAGCATTTGTCAGAGATAAAATAGCAATATTGCCCTAATTCTCTGACCCATGTTCCATGGTCAGGATGACAGAAAAAATCTACAATGCTGTCACTATTAGAAGACAATAGCAAATAAATGACAATTTCCCAAGGCTCCATTGACAGTTTAAAACCTTGTACAAGTGACTGCAGATCTATGAGGGATATAACTCTAGGGTTTCATCACGTTTTATCACCAGTAAAGTCTTACAAGAATAACCTCTTACTCATCAAACTTGGAAGCATTTTCGGAGCTCGAAGCTTGAGGTTTAAAACATCAAGAATATTTCAATTGCAAAATTTTTCCCACAATTAGTGATTCAAGTATGACAACTAAATGCACGGTCTCGTCAAAATAACTTAATCTGCCTCTCAGACATGCACTTTCGATCTGATCTCCGATCTGCTAATAGCATTGCATTAAGATGGTTGCAATAAGGTTGGTACGAAACATTAACATTCTCATAGAATAATTAGGCCAGATGGCTGATTTACGTCCGATACGTGCTAACTAATGTTATGTCCTTCAACTTGCTAATTTAATAGGCAAATGTTTTATGGAGGAAGGAATGACTGAAAATAAATGTGAAATATTTATTCAATGTTAAATGGAACCCAGCAGGAGACTGAAATTTGCGTAATTGCTTGAGCATTAAATTATTACATATTTAAAAGGCATCTGGAAGGGTAAATGAATAGGACGGGTTTGGAGGGATATGGGCCAGGTGCTGGCAGGTGTGACTAATTTGGATTGGGATATCTGGTCAGCATGGACGAGTTGGACCGAAGGGTATGTTTCGGTACTGTACATCTCTATGACTCTATGCTAAAATAGCGTTCCCATTATAGTGTAATTATGTAGTCCAGTAATTTAAAGCTAATTTTGATATATAGAGAGATAATCGTGTCAATTAGAGATGTATTTTGCAATGGTGATCCTGATCTTCTGTGTGCATTTAAATGTACTGTTTCTTTCTTCATATAATGTTTTGTGTGTTTGTGATGGAACATTGACATACCTGCACTCTTAAGCAGCTGAAACTGCAGCCTTCCTTCCCCTGCTATCTGCAATTATGTCTATTGCCCAGCCCTCCTTCTTTCCACCCTTTGTGATGCAGCAACAATCCCACCACGTGCGTTGTTACATCAGCAAGAGAGTGGAAAAGGAGCAGAGACTGAAACAAAACTCAAAGCAAGTGGAAGGGAAATATCTGGACAGAGGAAAGAGAAATGAAGGTAAGAGTAGAATAAATAAGAGCCTGCTGCCCCATTCTATAAGATGATAGCTGATTTTCCACAGTCCTCAGCTCCTTTTTTTGTGCCAGCTCCTTAGAGCTCTCACGTTTACAACGTTTAAAAGAAATCTTGATGGTTACATCAATAGGAGGGGTTTAAAGGGATATGGGGCAAGTGCTGACAAATGGGACTTGATTAATTTAGGTTTTCTGGTTGGCATGGATGAGTTGTTTATGCTGTACATCTCTATGACTCTATAACTCTATTACTCCCTGATATTTCAAAAATCTATTTACCTCCTACTTAAATACTTCCAGTGATCTTGCCTCCACAATTCTCTGAGGCAGAGAATTCCTAACATTTGCTGAAGCAGGGAGAAAGGGAGAGAAACGTACCTGATCTCATTCACATCCAGCAAGGCTCCATGCTGGTCAAATACCCTCTCATGGATCAAATTACTGATGTCTTATCCTATAACTGTCCTGCTTTATTTGGCTCATGATTGGCAAAAAAGATGAAATAGTTCTCAAAATTGAGGCTGAGCAAAGAAAATACAAAAATTTAAAAGCAAAGTTCTTGAACATATGCCAGAAAAGTTTTTTTTTATTTGTGAACTGTCAGTTTGAGAACTTTAATCTAAAAATGTGTTTACTGGTGGCAAGGAAGCACAATATAATTGCATAACAATGTACCATGGTTTGAGTGAGAATACATGAATTGAAAGATTTTAGCTTTTAGTCTGAGAGTGAAGTTAAAGCAGGTGTCAACTAGCAGCAAGCATTCAACATCAGTTTAATTTCTGCTTGCATTATGCTTGTCCCCACGATTAGTTGTGATATGAAGTTGTTTTTAAATTTACAGAGCTCTATCAGCAAATATTTGATAATTTTACACAATTTCTCAGCCAGACTACACTGCATAATGTGTGGGAACTATCTAAGTTCTGTTGCATTCCATCTGGGAATATGCAATATTAATATTGACCACAAAACCTGATCCAGTCCACAGAACCTGTATATCTCATTATAATGAATATGAATTGCACTTTCTCCCACACACAAAAATAATTAAATCAACTAACTTTAATATTGCTGAGATATTCATTATATCATATAAAAGGCACAAAGTTAACAAATATTGCTTTTGGACATCAATCAGATGCATTATGAAAGGCAATTTTACAAACTAGGAAATCAAAGCAAAGGCTTGAGGGAAGTTTTAATCCAGAGGACTGCCATCTAGAGGTAGTTAAAAACAGCCAAAAGGAGAGCTCCAAATTCTTGACTTCCACAATTAATCCAACATTTATTAAGCTGCTTGCACACCTCCTTGTGAGAGATGGGTTGTCTGATAATGTGTTCAGTTAGAGGGATATTTCAATGCAGTTTTTATCTTAACATAATATCCATGGATTTCTCTGAAACTTGTAGTGAAAGCAATGTGAGAACGCAGAGAAAATTCAGGGAGCTAATTAAGGCTTATGAAAATACTGCAACAAAATATGCCATACTCTTGTTTACTTTTTACTTTCTTGTGAGAAGGGGTTTATTCACAGTGTTTGCTGTTGACAACTTATATTCTCATTTCAAGGGTTTTCTGAATTACATAGGATGGGTGGCACCTTGATCCTTTGGGTTAGACTTCAGCAACAGCAGCACCAGCAGACCCAACAATAGAGCAGTAACAACGAGCTGCTGAGGGTCCTGCAGCTGCATAACAAAAAGTGGAGCAGCAGAGTGGAATGAAACTTATAGGAGTCATAACTCACACATACCCTTGACATGTTGAACAGCAATGATTCAGGAGGCTCAGATTATTGCCTCAGGTAATGGCAGAAGTCTGAAACAATTAGAGGAAGACCCATGCCATGCTGAACCTGATGGTCATACATTATCAGTAGCTGCCAACTTACAGCGTCCTGGATAGATCTGTGGCAAGAGGTATATCCATGTTAGTGGTCCATAAGTGCACAATACATGTTAAAATCTTCATAAAACTGATATGTTTTTAAAAGAGATTTCAAGTTCTAATGGTTGACTCAAAGGGTCATACTACTAAATCTCACAGTTAAGATCTTCGCCATCCTCCCTCCTCTGGGGCTAAACACAATTCACTTCTGAGGTGCACTTTGCAGCATATTCATTGTATGCAAGGTCCATGGACTCTTGCTGCAAATATGAAGGTCCTGATAGAAAGAAAATACATAAATTAATACCAGCACATTGAACAGGTTGCAATTTCTGAAGGTAGTTGTACTTCACTCACTGTTGAAATAAGGTCAGCATCATTGATTGTTCTGTGGCATGTTGACTGTGTTCTGAAGATGTGCCATTACTAAAATTTGAATTTCACCAACTGGGCACACATTTCAGATCTCTTTTTAAAAGGCAGTTGCGAGCCAAAAAAGAAAATTTCACTGAAACAGAGGAACACTGACAAGTGAACTGCTTTCTTGAACTGCTGCAGGTTGACACATAATGTCGTTAGTGAGGGTGTTCCAGGATTTGACCCAGAGACAGTTAATGAATGGTGATATACTTTCAAGTCAGGCTGGTAAGTGGCTTGGAGAGGAACTTGCAGTGATGTTCTCATGTTCCCAATACAATCAAACAAGCCTATTCAACCCCTCTTCACCTGGTTTATAGCATCTATAAACCAAATCCAACTTGCAGATAGTGTGATTACAGATGAGTGGCATACTCATAAGTTGAATAAATAATATCAGATCAGTTAATTGTCCAAAATTTGATGTTAGCAGTGAAGGAACTGCACTCACTCTTGACTTTGATAAAAGCTGCTGACAAGGTTTTAATGGGGTAAATCAGACTGAAGAGTTCTCAATGGCAAAGTAAATATAAATTACATTTAAATCATTACATATTATAATATAAGATTGGGGCATAACATAGGATTAAGGAAGAGACTTAAATATCAGATCAAAAATGTTTTTTTTTATTGCAGTTTTAAATGTTCCTCTGAGGAAATATTTAAAATTAGTTTTTTGGGTCTAGAGAGTTTTTTAAAAAATAATTGTGACAGAGTATATAAGTTAATACTCAGTTCACTCTGACTGAACAAGTCTCACTCTTTAATTAGTTCTTGCAATGAGAATAGTGTACAGATAGTTTAAATTCACAACAATCAGGGACTTCTCTTCTGATTCAATGTATAAAGACCTACATCAGCATTCCCTGCAGAGAGCAGGATATTACTGACAGCTACTTCTAGTTCCTTTGATTAGCTGCATTCTTGTAGATGCCAGAAGTTGCTGTTACTTTTACCCGTTACCTTGGCTTTTGATCGGACCTCACATTGAACCCGACGCCCTGCCTTCCATTCCATGCCCATAGGCGCACCACCTCTCCCGGGGGGGTGTTCATACATGCATCTACCTGGGGTTGGCAACAATGGCAGTCAGGCTTGGGTTGAAGTGGGATGTGCAGAGTCAAGGGCAGTTGCTCTGCATGTGCTTGGGGAGTTGTGGAGAGAGAGAGATACACGCACATAGGTAGGAGGTCTTCCAACATTCTTTCTTACCGCACCACCTCGGCACGCTGGCGCCTGACCATTTTCCGTGCTGCTCTTGTTGATACAGGTCTAATGCTGGTCAGAGGAGACAGAGGATGAACTCCAGTGCTGTCTGGAATCGGTTGATTGAGCCATACTCAAACAGTGGATGAGTACACCACCACCGTCACCGACTTTATCAGCAAGGGTGTGGAGGACTGCATACCGAGGAAGTCAATCCTGGTGTTCCCCAACAGGAAACCCTGGATGAATCAGGACATACAGAGCCTGCTAAAAACCAGGTGTGAGGCCTTCACAATCAGGAGAACAACTCAAATATAAAGAATCCAAGTATGACCTTTGCAGAGCAATTAAGACAGCCAAGTACCAATACTGATTCAAACTAGAGACCCAGACAGACACCCGGTGACTGAATGATATCACAGGTTCTAAAAAGAGACAGTGCAAGATAGCAGACGATGACATACCCCTCCCAGGTCATCTCAATGCCTTCTATGCTCGCTTTGAGCAGAATTTTGGTGGAGAGTTAACACCTATTCCAATAAGTCCTGATGAACCCATCTCAACAGTCACTGCATCAGAGGTCGGATCAGTTTTCCTTCGTGTGAATCCACGGAAAGCGATGGGACCAGATGGAGTACCAGGCTGTGCACTAAGAGTATGTGCAGACCAATTGGCTGAGGTCTTCTCGGACAACTTCAACCTTCCCCTGCAGCAGGCCACTGTCCCTGCCTGTTTCAAGAGGGCCAACATCATCCCTGTGCTGAAGAAGGCTCATGCAGCATGTCTCAATGACTACCGCCCAGTGGCCCTAACTTCGGTGGCCATGAAGTGCTTTGAAAGGCTGGTCATGGCATTAGTCAACTCCAACTTCCCCACTACTCTTGACCCACTCCAATTTGCCTATCGGATCAACAGATCCATGTCAGATGCCATATCACTTACCCTTCACTCCTCCCTAGAACATTTTGACACCTACTCATTGACTATAGTTCAGCCTTCAATACTATTATCCCCTCGAGACTGATTACTAAACTTAGCCCGATCCTGGACTAAGCCCCAATCTCTGCAACTGCATCCTCAGTTTCCTGACCTACTTGCCACAATTAGTGAAGATTGGGGACAATATTTCATCCTCACTAAGACTCAACACTGGAGCTTCCCAGGGGTGCACACTCTGCTCCTTACTGTACTCTCTGTATATCCATGACTGCGTCACCAAATACCAGAATAATGCCATTTACAAGTTCGCTGATGATAGTCGGTTGAATCTCAGATGGTGATGAAACAGACTAAGACGGGAGGTGTTGGACCTGGAAAAATGGTGCACTGAGAACAACTTAGCTCTCAATGCTGGCAAAACCAAGGAACCCATTGTTGACTTTCGACAGGATGTTACTCATGCCCCCCCTCTACACATTAACAGCGCAGAGGTGGAATGAGTGGACAGTGTCAAGCTCCTGGGAATGGTCATCACAATAAGCTTTTTTGGACTCTTCAAGTGAATGCACTGGTTACAAAAGCCCAACAGCGTCTCTTCTTCCTCAGGCAGCTGAGGAAATTTGGCATTATGGCAAATACCCTTGCCAACTTTTGTAAGTGCACCATCAAGAGCATTCTGTCTGGATTTATCACTAGCTGGTATAGCAACTGTACCATTCAAGATCAAAGACGGTTACAGAGAGTGGGGAACTCTGCCCGGACAATCACAAAGGACAACCTCCCATCTACAGAATCCATCTAACCAGGCCCACTGTCAAGGAAAGGCCGCCAGCATTCTCAAAGGATCATCCCACCCTAGCAATGTTTTTCTACAACCTCTACCATTGGGGAGAAGGCACAGAAGCCTGAACACACGCACCAGCTGGTTTTGTAACACTTTCTACCCTACTGTTGTTAGAATACTGAATGGACTCAAACTCTTGACATTCGCCTGTACCTGTGTTTTTGTTTTTGTCACTGTTTACCTATTATTTACTTATCTATTCCACTTAACTCTGTGATCTGCCTTCATTGCTCGTAAAACAAAGCTTTTCATTGTACCTTGGTACATGTGACAATAAATTCAATTCAATTCACAGCAAAATCAAGGAGTGTTGACATCATCAACAACATTACTTCTGTAATTCCAGCAATAAGGTTTATATGGATACAAACACTTTCTGAACATGCTAAGACAGAATTGTATATGTCAAAATGCCATGACTGGAATCTAAAAACGTAAAAATATTTTAATGACAAAAAATATGAATTAAAATCAACAAGACATAACCATCAAAATCAACAAGACAATACCATCGACAATATTTTTACTTGGAAGAAAATGCTTTATAAGCATTTAAAGACAAACAGTCAAATTAACCACATGATTTACATAGGTCACTTCCACAAATGTACCAAGTATTTATAAAATGTACCCTACAAGATGAATATGTGTATTTGTAAAAGGACAGAAGGTTTACTCTTATATAAGTGGAACTTTACTCTTATATAAGTGGAACTATATAAGTGGTTATTCTTGAACAACCAGCTTTAAATTGTACATTTTGAACTGAAATTTCTAGAGTGACGTTGTTTTGTGGGTATTGTATGTCAGTATGCAAACATATATCTCAAGTGGCTTATACTGATTTATCTTAAAGTCATTCAGAAATAATCCACAAGGACAACAACGGACCATTTTAAGCCTTCATTTACACAGAATTTGAACAATGTTCTCCTCATCAAAATAAGAAAGATCATCAAAAGTATCCACAGAACTAAACCTGAATTAACACTTATGGGATTGTGAGGGAATGCAGAATCTGAGGTCATCAGGTTTCAACAGGAGTCATAGAGATGTACAGCATGGAAACAGACCCTTCGGTCCAACCTGTCCATGCCGGCCAGATATCCCAACCCAATCTAGTCCCACCTGCCAGCATCCGGTCCATATCCCTCCAAACCCTTCGTATTCATATACACATCCAAATGCCTCTTAAGTATTGCAATTGTACCAGCCTCCACCACATCCTCTGGCAGCTCATTCCATACACGTACTACCTCTGTGTGAAAATGTTGCCCCTTAGGTCTCTTTTATATCTTTCCCCTCTCACCCTAAACCTATGCCCTCCATTTCTGGACTCCCCGAGCCCAGGGAAAAGACTTTGTCTATTTATCCTATCCATGCCCCTCATAATTTTGTAAACCTCTATAAGGTCACCCCTCAGCCTCTGACGCTTCAGGGAAAACAGCCCCAGCCTGTTCAGCCTCTCCCTGTAGCTCAGATCCTCCAACCCTGGTAACATCCTTGTAAATCTTTTCTGAAACATTTCGACTTTCACAACACCTTTCCAATAGGAAGGAGACCAGAATTGCGCGCAATATTTCAACAGTGGCCTAACCAATGTCCTGTACAGCCGCAACATGACCTCCCAACTCCTGTACTCAATACTTTGACTGATCAAGGAAAGCATGCCAAATGCCTTCTTCACTATCCTATCAACCTGCGACTCCACTTTCAAGGAGCTATGAACCTGCACTCCAAGGTCTCTTTGTTCAGCAACACTCCCTAAGACCTTACCATTAAGTGTATAAGTCCTGCTAAGACTTTCTTTCCCAAAATGCAGCACCTCGCATTTATCTGAATTAAACTCCATCTGCCACGTCTCAGCCCATTGGCCCATCTGGTCCAGATCCTGTTGTAATCTGAGGTAACCCTCTTCGCTATCCACTACACCTCCAATTTTGGTGTCATCTGCACACTTACTAACTGTACCTCTTATGCTCGCATCCAAATCATTTATGTAAATGACAAAAAGTAGAGGGCCCAGCACCAATCCTTGTGGCACCCCACTGGTCGCAGGCCTCCAGTCTGAAAAACAACCCTCCACCACCACTCTCTGTCTTCTACCTTTGAGCCAGTTCTGTATCCAAATGGCTAGTTCTCCCTGTATTCTATGAGATCTAACCTTGCTAATCAGTCTCCCATGGTGAACCTTGTCGAACGCCTTACTGAAGTCCATATGGATCACATCGACTGCTCTGCCCTCATCACTCTTCTTTGTTACTTCTTCAAAAAACTCAATCAAGTTTGAAAGACATGATTTCCCATGCACAAAGCCGTGTTGACTATCCCTAATCAGTCCTTGCCTTTCCAAATACATGTACATCCTGTCCCTCAGGATCCCTCCAACAACTTGCCCACCACTGAGGTCAGGGTCACTGGTCTATAGTTCCCTGCCTTGTCTTTACCGCCCTTCTTAAACAGTGGCACCACGTTTGCCAACCTCCAGTCTTCTAGCACCTCACCTGTGACTATCGACAATACAAATATCTTAGCAAGAGGCCCAGCAATCACTTCTCTAGCTTCCCACAGAGTTCTCGGGTACACCTGATCAGGTCCTGGGGATTTATCCACCTTTAAACGTTTCAAGACATCCAGCACTTCCTTCTCTATAAGATGGACATTTTGCAAGATGTCACCATCTATTTCCCTACAGTCTATATCTTCCATATCCTTTTCCACAGTAAATACTGATGCAAAATATTCAGTTAGTATCTCCCCCATTTTCTGTGGCTCCACACAAAGGCCGCCTTGCTGATCTTTGAGGGGCCCTATTCTCTCCCTAGTTACTCTTTTGTATTTAATATATTTGTAAAAATCCTTTGGATTCTCCTTAATTCTATTTGCCAAAGTTATCTCATGTCCCCGTTTTGCCCTCCTGATTTCCCTCTTAAGTATACTCCTACTTTCTTTATACTCTTGTAAGGATTCACTCGATCTATCCTGTCTATACCTGACATATGTTTCTTTCTTTTTCTTAACCAAACCCTCAATTTCTTTAGTCATCCAGCATTCCCTATACCTACCAGCCTTCCCTTTCACCCTGACAGGAATATACTTTCTCTGGATTCTCGTTATCTCATTTCTGGCAGCTTCCCATTTTCCAGCCATCCCTTTACCTGCGAACATCTGCCCCCAGTCGGCTTTTTAAAATTCTTGCCTAATACCGTCAAAATTGGCCTTTCTCCAATTTAGAACTTCAACTTTTATGTCTGGTCTATCCTTTTCCATCACTATTTTAAAACTAATAGAATTATGGTCACTGGACCCAAAGTGCTCCCCAACTAACACCTCAGTCACCTGCCCTGCCTTATTTCCCAAGAGTAGGTCAAGATTTGCACCTTCTCTAGTAGGTACATCCACATTTTGAATCAGACAATTGTCTTGTATACACTCTCCATCTAAACCTTTAACACTATGGCTGTCCCAGTCTATGTTTGGAAAGTTAAAATCCCCTACCATAACTACCCTATTATTCTTACAGACAGCTGAGATCTCCTTGCAAGTTTGTTTCTCAATTTCCCTCTGACTATTGGGGGGTCTATAATACAATCCCAATAAGGTGATCATCCCTTTCTTATTTCTCAGTTACACCCAAATAACTTCCCTAGATGTATTTCCAGGAATATCCTCCCTCAGTCAGCTGTAATGCTATCCCTTATCAAAAATGCCACTCCCCTTCCTCTCTTGCCTCCCTTTCTATCCTTCCTGTAGCATTTGTATCCTGGAACATTAAGCTGCCAGTCCTGCCCATCCCTGAGCCATGTTTCTGTAATTGCTGTCAACATAGCAGTGACATTGTTCCTGCACAAAAACAAAAAAATATTAAATGCAATATTTTCCTTTGAGCAGCAAACACTGAACTGAATGTTATTAAAAAACAGACTCAATTTTGTTGAGTGTCATGGAGCTTTCTCTCCATGATACCAATCAGGTTTTCATGCTCTATCCTCCCAAACTATTGCCCAACTTGTAACATTCTCTCACATGCCATAGGTGGAAGTACTTACTACTGCTAGGAACACCCAGGATTCCAGGTGCCAGAGCCATGTTCAAGCTCAACTGTGCACCTGCTCAGTCTGGAACTATCCTTCACCATGCACATAGTGTGAGGGCAAATAAAAACAAATTCTTCTCAGGACACAAAGGTGGTACAGCTGACACTTCACTGTAAATATAATTGCATATTCTTACATCTATCGCTTGTTAAGAACCAAATCAAACAGCTTTCCTGTCCTTAGCCTCATCCAATCTCAGTAGCTTGTCTAAGGGAGTGCTACTCTTTCTCCAAAGCCCAGAGCAACCCAACATTCTCTTGTTGGTCAGTGTGAGACCATCACATTTTGGAAAGCCTTCAAAATATTCTCTTAAAGTGATGTTCCCCGCTCAAAGTTCTCAGTTACAGTCCATTTGTTACACATCACCTGTCGGAGGAACTGGACTTGGTGGGAAAACATCCCCGGACTTAGAGGGGGAGGGACGTAGTGATTGGAATGAGGTCAGTCAAATTATAAAAGTGTCCACTTTTATAATTTAGCTATTTGGCTTTCCGGATGGTGTTCCAACTTGTAACTTTATACACTTCGAATCAGATCTCCCCACTGAATTCAACCTCAAGCTGTGGGTGGCATGGCCTTGTCCTCTTTGAGTAGCCCTAGCAGGGATTTGTGGTGTGTTACTATTGCAAATTTATATCCATAAAGGTATTGGTGGAACTTTCTCACACCAAAGATAACTGCTAAACCTTCCTTCTCCATCTGGGTGTATCTGCACACTGCAAAGCCAAAATCTGGACATCGAACACTATTGGGCACTCCTATCTGTGAGCCAACATTACCTCGATACCTTATGGAAAGGCATTGCATGTCAGCACTAGATTTTGCTTGGAATCATAGTGTGCCAGCACCTTGGATGATGGTAGATGCATCTTCACCTCCCTAAAGGCCACATCCTGACTAAAAGACCATTCCCAAGGCTTACCCTTTTTCGATAGGAGATGTAAGGGTGCCAGGGATGGACGCTAGGTTACATATGAACTTTCTGTAATAATTCACCATTCCAAGGAAAGACCTCAGCCCCAGTACAGACATGGGAGCTGGGGCACCTTTGATCGCCCTCACTTTATCTTCCAACGTGAGTGACCCAGTCTTGTTGACTCTGTAGCCCAGTTTGGTCACTTGGCATGCCTGCAACACACATTTCTCTCTTCTAAGGCATATGCCTGCCTTGGAACAATGTCTAAAGACTATGTCCAAGTTCTCTACCTGCTCTTTATTGGCCTTTCTAGTTATCGGCACTGCCTCCAGATAAATGATGATCTGGAGTAGACCTTACAAAATGTTCTCCATCATCCGCTGAAAAATGGTACAGGCTGATGATGCCCCAAATTGCAGTTTTATATATGGAGAATTATCTGAAGGACATTGGTGGGGAGTATTTCATTCAGTTAATCGAATTCCGGATAACCTAGTTTAGCTGAGCATCAGGACCATGTGATCAAGCCGGATAGTCAAATACTGGATAATTGAGGTTCCTCTGTATTGGTACAAACTCTTACGTGTATTAATTGTAGCATACTTCTGGGACTCCTCATCTAATCGCAATTGCAGGCATATATGGCTCATGTCCAGCTTTGTGAAAGACAGCACTGCCCCCTGCCGCCCCCCACCCCTCCCCCCACACCAGCTTTGCGTACAAATCCTCAATGTGAGGGATTGGGTATTTATCCAGCTGCAAGAAGTGGTTTATCATTTGTTTAAAAGCCCCACAAAGGTGAACCAACCTGTCAGGCTTCACAATCAGTCTAACCAGTGCTGTCCATTCTGCAAACTGGACTGGTTTGATGATTCCCTCCCTTTCCAGCCTGCTGATTTCTGCCTCTATGTTTGCCCATAAGGCAAATGGCACTGGCAAACATTGCAGAATCATGGAATCGCTTCCTGGTCAACATGTAAGGTAGCCTTCAATAGCCTCTAGGCCTTTCTGAAAATCTTCTGGATATTTAATTAGGACTTCACTCAGGCAACCATTTTCTAATCAAAACTGCTGAGACCATCAAGGTGAATCTTTCTCAATCAATGACGTCCTATCAGGCTTGGGCCTGGGCCTTTTACTACAATCAGTTATAACTAAACCAGCTGCTTCTCATATGAAACTGGAACAGAAGTTATAGTCGTAAGGTCATAGTCACAGAGTTAGAGAAGCTATACCCTTAATCTGTAAAGGTTCTCAGTCTAGATGAGGTTTTACACAAACTTAAGGGTTGGAGTCCAATTTTATTAAAGACTGGTTCTGCAATCACTGAAAGAGTCACGCTAGTATCAATCTTCATTAGAACTGGGTGACCATTTAACCAGAAGTTTATTTTGATGGATTCTTATTTGGATGTTGCTAAGCAATTTAACTGTTCCAAACCAGATGTAGGTGAGCTTTTCAGGGTGTGCACTCTCCTGGTACCAGCCAGTGAGCTCTCTTACATAATTTAGGTTGAGTGGGACTCTTTTGTTATCTCTCAAGTCCACATATTGGCAGCAATTACAATGGCTTGTCGGCCCAGATCCTGAAGAAAGTTTTAACAATTTGGCTGAGGCTTGGCTTTGGTTTTGGGGGTTTTGCTGTAGGCTGACTTTGAGTCCCTCTGATTAGGATATGTCCTGAGTGAGGTTATACAATTGCCTTCACGCAGGTGGTGTTCTCCAAGCTCAATCTTGGATGCTGCCGATTTTGAAGCTACTTGGATGCTGCCAGAACTGCTGTGCTCTTCCAGCACCACTAATCCAGAATCTGGTTTCCAGCATCTGCAGTTACCTCCAAGCTCAATCAGCCTGGCAAGGGTCTGCATCTCCAACGACATATCATGCAACTCACACACTCCCCTTGCTGCACTATCTAACGACAAAGCCAGTTATAGTGCCTGTTTGAAGTCCAATTGGCCTTCAACTACTACACACTTTTGCATGGTTACCTCATTAATCCCATACCAAGTGGTCACTCAGCATCTCATTAAAGGTTAAACCAAAGTCACATGCATCTGCCAGTCATCTTAATCTCGTCAAAAATCCTGACACAAATTCCCCAGTTCTCAAACTGTTGATTAAAACCAATAGCATGTCAGAATTAAAGGAGGCTTGGAGTCATAATATTCCTAAACTAAATCCACCAACTCTTGAAATGTTTTAATATCTGGTGCCTTGGGAAACGTTAGACTCCTAATAATTGAAAAAGCTGTTGGTCTACCAGTTGTCAGGAGAATTATGTTGCTTTTCATCTGCCCCAATGTCATTTGCCCAGAAAAAAATAATGCATTCTTTGCATATACTGGGTCCAGTCTTTGACGGCAAGATTGAACGAGTAGAGCTTCCTAAATGACTGCGTATTGCCAGAAATGCTTACCCAACCCAAAGACAGCTGTTGTGTGCACATTTCTTTTTTCTTCCATCAGCACTGAAATGACTCCACGGAGACATGTATCCCTTCACCAAATCACCCTTTATTCACATGTGCATAGTACTTGACACTGGTCCAGCATCCTCAGAGCCAGCTCTCAGAGTGAACAGAACCTCTCTGATATTCTGTTTATATCTGTCAGCAAGGGGTCCCTGAATGGACCAGTTTAACAATCCCAATCAGGAAACTCATTCTGTTATGTCCACCTGGATGACCTTGTTACATTCACTATAGACACCATGGGTTAGAAATTAGATATTATGTACTTTGAAGTTAATCTTTCCCAGAAAGGAATGACAATTCTAACAATCACATAGCAAGCTCTCAGAAAATAAATTCATTACAATATTGAGCTTTAGTCTCAAAATAGGAAAAGGCATATTGAGAAACTTGCAGGAAGAAATTAGAACACTAGAGGGTATCCTTGATTCAAAATTCATATGATAGCCAAGGGCTCTACAAGTAGATTTGCACAGCATTTGTTTGTCCACAATAGTGGAGCCCCTGTTAATGTCATGTGCGATGTACACTCCGGTCTCTTAATACAATAATTATACCAGCCCAAACAATTGGCTTAACATGTTGTTACATTTTTTAAAAGTTGGTTTCGCACAACAAGGTGGTCTCATAGGAACCAGTAGCCCTGGTATCTTATCCATATGGCTGCCCTTCCCAGTTTGAAAACTTCTGGCCTTTCTCTTTGCTAGTCCAAGGAACATAACGCCTACTCTAACTCAACACAGGCTGGAATCAAACCAGGACACTTGCTGCTTTGTCGTGGATAGTAATAAATTGCAAAGCTATTTAACACTTCTAAATGTATCTTTTATCAAACTCTAATAGTTCAAGAGCCATAATTTCATGCAACAAGAAAGTTAAGCATATCCCAGACATATATAATAAATTATGTACAATTAGAATTCATTATTGCAAATTTTCATTATAATTAATGTTTCCTTGCTGTCAGCCAAGGTACAATTATAAATCCATTAAGTACAGCAAAGACAACTGTTTTCCATTGCACTGAGTTTATAATAATGAGGTTTGACTTTACTCATAGCTGTAGTTACCCTTATGATGTAATGTACATGGAACTGTGAGCACAATGCAAATTTTAATGTGATACCTGAAGAATATTTTCCCTAGACCATCAAAAATAATAAACCAATATTCAAACTAAAAAGTCCCCACTTCTGTAGTCCAGAAGTGTTTTCCACTTTTTACAGTTTGTACTGGAGATTGGACTAAAGCAGCTGGCAGTAGAGGATCAATGGAAAATGGGAATTGTGTAGCTGACAGAGAAGTAATTGGAAAAACTGAAGATGTTACATGTGCAGCATTTGTCAGAATAGGGACCACAAAACCTGGAGAAGACAATTTATTTAAATGTTCAAGATGAATACCGCTGAGCATCGACTCCTTGTGATGATTATGTTCTGAAGGTGGAAAGCTGCATGCGAAAGCATCAGGAGTGAAATGAGATAGAGAGGTCAGCACAAACTGGTGAGGATATCCTGTACACAAGAGGTGATGGCCTTTCTCAGCAGTTACAACCTCTCTCTGTGATACACATGTATTTAAGTGTGACACCAGGCGAGCCTTCAAAGGATCAGAATGGTCTAATCCCTCGATCACACTGAGATATCTAGCCACTTCAGATAAGCATTCCCGAAATCCCAGAATCCCGTAATCTGTGGTTAATATCGGAGTCTCAAAATGACCTATTAATACAAAAGAGTAAATTTAGAAACTGTGCATAACATCTTTCTGCAATGAAAGCAAGTATCGACAATATTTTAACCCTGAAACATATAGAAAGGCAGGATGATTTAAAACTACAACTGTCAGTGACAAAATTGCTGAACTACACTCTACCACTGATTTTCCAGATTTATCCAGGGGACAGTAAAGATCAGGCATTTTAAGAGTACAGTCTCAATTTACATAGTGATGAAATAAGCCATCAATTACATCATCAGGTTTTGGGTATATCAATTGAGGAGAAGTCCCAGTTTGATTGTTACGATCAATAACAATTAACTAGCCTGTAGATGTTCATTGTCAAAATTCACATATAGTAAAAACAATAATTGAAGTACTGGAGGGAGACTGACATTTATGAAATTGAAGCTTATAATGAATATCCACCTCAGGGATAATTTTGTGATTTCTCAGCAAAGAACCACACACAAGTTTACAGTTTATTTTCCCAACAGTTAAAGTAAAAAGACAGCAAACTGCACTACTATAACCAACATTGGAAAACAATAGGACACGTTCACAGCCAGTGTTTCTGACCATTCTGAACAAGAGATAGTTCTTGTCGTGATATGTCTCACAATCAGTTTAGCTGTATACATTTATGAGATATGCTCTGATAACATCATTCTGTTGTGGCATATGGCCTGAAGCTATAAAGACATCACACTATCATGCCTCAGGTCACCTGAAGCATGACACTCTACTAGAACCATACTCCTCTGTTGGACTCAATGGGCTGAATAGCCTACTTCCACACTGTAGGGATCCTATGATTCTATCATTCTTCTATTTTGTAAACTAATATTTTAATATTAGTCCAGGAACTTTCATGCCTGAGGATTTGAATGTTTGTACATAATAGTTGTAACATGTCTGTTGGATTCTTTAATACCACAATACACACACATCCATAAGACCATAAGACATAGGAGCAGAAATTAGGCCATGCACCCTATCGGGTCTGCTCAACCATTCAATCATGACTGATAGGTTTTTAATCGTATTTTCCTGCTTTTTCCCTGAAATCTTTGATCCCCTTGGCAATCAAGAACTCATCTATCTCTGTTTTAAGTATACTCAAAGACCTGGCCTCCACAGCCTTCTGTGGTAGTGAATTCTACAGAATCACCACTCTCTGGCTGATTAAATTTCTCCTTATCTCCATTCTAAAGGGTCTTCCCTTTCATCTTAAGGCTGTGCCCTCAGGTCCTCATCTCTCCTGCCAGTGGAAACATCTTCCCAACATCCACTTTGTCCAAGCCATTGAGTATTCGGTAAGTTTCAGTTAGATTCCCCCTCAACCTTCTGAAGTCCATCAAGTATAGTCCCAGAGTCTTCAAATGTTCCTCAGAATGTTAAGCCTTTCATTCCTGGGATCATTCTCGTGAACCTCCTCTGGACGCACTCCAGGGTTAGTGCATTTTTCCTGAGATATGGGGCCCAGAATTATTCAAAATACTCTAAATGTGGTCTAACTAGAACTTTATGTATCCCTGGTTTTATATTCTAGTCCTCTCGAAATGAATGACAACATCGCCTTTGCCTTCCTAACTACTGACTCAACCTGCAAGTTTACCTTAAGAGGAACCTGGATTAGCACTCCCAAGTCTCTTTGTACTTCAGATTGCTGAATTTTCACCCCATTTAGAAAATAATCCATGCCTCCGTTCTTCCTACCAAAGCGCATGACCTCACATTTTCCCAAACTGTATTTCATTTGTTACAACATTGTGGGCAGCACAGTGGCACAGTGGTTAGCACTGCTGCCTCACAGCGCCAGAGACCCGGGTTCAATTCCCGCCTCAGGAGACTGACTGTGTGGAGTTTGCACGTTCTCCCCGTGTCTGCGTGGGTTTCCTCCGGGTGCTCCGGTTTCCTCCCACAGTCCAAAGATGTGCAGGTCAGGTGAATTGGCCGTGCTAAATTGCCCGTAGTGTTAGTTAAGGGGTAGATGTAGGGGTATGGGTGGGCCGCGCTTCGGCGGGGCGGTGTGGACATGTTGGGCCGAAGGGCCTGTTTCCACACTGTAAGTAATCTAATCGATCTCAAGAGATAACATAAACATTGTCACATTAAATAAAACATCCTGTTGGTGGCAAACCCACACCAGAGACCAAATCATACACTTAAGGATTTGAGCTGGAGTGAGAAATGTGCATAGCCTCAGGTGGTTAGAGAGAGTATCACAATATTTATAACTGAACTGAAGAAAAAGAATATTGTGGAGGAAGAGGTAGCAGGAAAGGAACAAAAAGTTCAAGGGAGGGAGAAGAAAGGAGAAGAAAGAACAAGGAGGGACACAGTACTGAATGCAGGAAGGATTAACCACCTAACACAGCATGAGTAATATTTGCAAGGTGAAAACAGTATGGAAGTATGAGAATTGAGAAGGAATCAAGGGTGGATGTCAAGAAAATTGTAACAACAACTAGATCTTATATAATTGTTTTTTGTTGGAATCTGATTGATAGTTTTCTGTCTAGTCGTGAGTTGTATAGAGGCAGGTGCACATATTTGTCCATTGAAAATCAATAGATATATGCCAAATAACAAATCACAGACATATAACCTTCTAATTTTTAAAATTTTGTTATCTTTGCTTGACAATAACCTTCAGCAAAAATATGAATGTTTTATTTCATGTTCTTAAACCCAACCATAAATTTGGCTGCTACTTTCATGAATATTGTGTGCATCCCATTGATATCAAAGCACACAAGAAGACTACTCAGTCATTTATGCCTTTGTCATTGTCACTCTTCAACTGATCTAACCCCAATCTCTTTGCCCCTCTGCCTTATTCCTTTCTATTTTTCCTCTTTAAAAATTTTATGGATTCCCTTTTAAATGACATTATTTCTGCATCAATTAGCACTTCTGGTTAAGCATTCCATTTGCTAGTATCACTCTGTGTGAAACTATTTATTCTAACTTTACCTTTCATTAGCTAAAGATAATGCTAAGTCTAAAACTTATTACTAAACAACCAACAGAAATAATCTTGCACTGTTCACCTTTTAAAACCCTGAAGAGCCCTATTTGGTCCTCCACTAAAGTTAATGATCGTATGAATAACTAGGGAACCCTCAGCAATTCTTCATAACTATACTCTCCAACTCTTGAGAACATTCTTGCAAGTTTTTGGTGTGTCGTTGCATAGTTACCAATGGAATGCTGCATTCTCGCCATGTGCTGTGACGTGCTTCACAAGCTGAAATTCATACTTTTAAAGAATTTAAAGAATAAAATCTAATTTCTCCATACTTCAACTGTACATAAAATCTGGTCACATGAGTAGCAAGCAATTTCACTCCATTCAAAGTTTGGGAGAAGATTTGTAGCTTGGGTGCTCGTTGTTGTGGTTCTGTTTGCCGAGCTGGGAATTTGTGTTGCAAACGTTTCGTCCCCTGTCGAGGTGATATCCTCAGTGCTTGGGAGCCTCTTGTGAAGTGCTTCTGTGATGTTTCCTCCGGCATTTATAGTGGCTTGTCTCTACCGCTTCAGGTTGTCAGTTCCAGGTGCAGTGGCCGGTATATTGGGTCCAGGTCGATGTACTTATTGATAGAATCTGTGGATGAGTGCCATGCCTCTAGGAATTCCCTGGCTGTTCTCTGTTTGGCTTGCCCTATAATAGTAGTGTTGTCCCAGTCGAATTCATGTTGCTTGTCATCTGCGTGTGTGGCTACTAAGGATAGCTGGTCGTATCATTTCGTGGCTAGTTGGTGTTCATGGGTGCGGATCGTTAGCTGTCTTCCTGTTTGTCCTATGTAGTGTTTTGTGCAGTCCTTGCATGGGATTTTGTACACTACATTGGTTTTGCTTATGCTGGGTATCGGGTCCTTCGTTCTGGTGAGTTGTTGTCTGAGAGTGGCTGTTGGTTTGTGTGCTGTTATGAGTCCTAGTGGTTGCAGTAGTCTGGCTGTCAGTTCGGAAATGCTCCTGATGTATGGTAGTGTGGCTAGTCCTTTGGGTTGTGGCATGTCCTCGTTCCATTGTCTTTCCCTTAGGCATCTGTTGATGAAATTGCGCAGGTATCCGTTTTTGGCGAATACATTGTATAGGTGTTCTTCTTCCTCTTTTTGCAGTTCTGGTGTGCTACAGTGTGTTGTGGCCCTTTTGAATAGTGCCTTGATGCAACTTCGTTTGTGTGTGTTGGGGTGGTTGCTTTCATAGTTCAGGACTTGGTCTGTGTGTGTGGCTTTCCTGTATAGCTTTGTACTGAATTCTCCGTTCGGTGTTCTCTGTACCATCACGTCTAGGAATGGGAGTTGGTTATCCTTTTCTTCCTCTCTCGTGAATCGGATTCCTGTGAGTGTGGTGTTGATGATCCAGTGTGTGTTCTCTATTTCTGTGTTTTTAATGATTGCAAAGGTGTCATCCACATATCTGACCCAGAGTTTGGGTTGAATTTGCGGTAAGACTGTTTGTTCTAACCTTTGCATTACTGTTTCTGCTATGAGTCCAGAGATGTGTGATCCCATGGGTGTGCTGTTGATTTGTTCATATATCTGGTTGTTGAATGTGAAATGTGTTGTGAGGCATAGGTCCTGTAGTTTGAGTATGCTGTCTTTGTTGATAGGTTCAATGTCCTGATGTCTGTTCTGTATGTCCAGCAGGTTAGCTATTGTTTCTCTGGCTAGGGTTTTGTCGATAGAGGTGAACAGTGCCGTTACATCGAATGAGACCTTAGTTTCTTCCTTGTCTATGTGTATATTTCTGATGATGTCCAAGAATTCCTGTGTTGATTGTATAGATTGTCTGGATCCGCTGATCAGGTGTTTCAGTTTCTGTTGTAGTTCTTTAGCCAGTTTGTGTAATGGTGTCCCTGGTAGTGATACTATGGGTCTGAGTGGGATGTCTGGTTTGTGCACTTTAGTTAGTCCATAGAATCTGGGGGTGTTGTTGCTTTCAGGTTTCATTCTTTGTAGGTCAGACCTGGTTATCTGTCCCTTTTTTTTGTAGATTCCTCAGTGTGTTGAGGGAGTTTGACTCCACACCACAGCTCACCAATAGGATAAACAACACACTGAGGAATCTACAAAAAAACGGACAGATAACCAGGTCTGACCTACAATGAATGAAACCTGAAAGCAACAACAACCCCAGATTCTATGGACCAACTGAAGTGCATCCCATTCAGACCCATAGTATCACTACCAGGGACACCATCACACAAACTGGCTAAAGAACTACAACAGAAACTGAAACACCTGATCAGCGGATCCAGACAATCTATACAATCAACACAGGAATTCTTGGACATCATCAGAAATATACATATAGACAAGGAAGAAACTAAGGTCTCATTCGATGTAACGGCACTGTTCACCTCTATCGACAAAACCCTAGCCAGAGAAACAATAGCCAACCTGCTGGACATGCAGAAAAGACAACAGGACGTTGAACCTATCAACAAAGACAGCATACTTAAACTACTGGACCTATGCCTCACAACACACTTCACATTCAACAACCAGATATACGAACAAATCAACGGAACACCCATGGGTTCACCCATCTCTGGACTCATAGAAGAAGCGGTAATGCAAAGGTTAGAACAAACAGTCTTACCGCAAATTCAACCCAAACTCTGGGTCAGATATGTGGATGACACCTTTGCAATCATTAAAAACACAGAAATAGAGAACACACACTGGATCATCAACACCACACTCACAGGAATCCGATTCACGAGAGAGGAAGAAAAGGACAACCAACTCCCATTCCTAGACGTGATGGTACAGAGAACACCGAACGGAGAATTCAGCACAAAGGTATACAGGAAAGCCACACACACAGACCAAGTCCTGAACTATGAAAGCAACCACCCCAACACACACAAACGAAGTTGCATCAAGGCACTATTCAAAAGGGCCACAACACACTGCAGCACACCAGAACTGCAAAAAGAGGAAGAAGAACACCTATACAATGTATTCGCCAAAAACGGATACCCGCGCAATTTCATCAACAGATGCCTAAGGGAAAGACAATGGAACGAGGACATACCACAACCCAAAGGACTAACCGCACTACCATACATCAGGAGCATTTCCGAACTGACAGCCAGACTACTGCGACCACTAGGACTCATAACAGCACACAAACCAACAGCCACTCTCAGACAATAACTCACCAGAACGAAGGACCCGATACCCAGCATGAGCAAAACCAATGTAGTGTACAAAATCCCATGCAAGGACTGCACAAAACACTACATCGGACAAACAGGAAGACAGCTAACAATCCGCATCCATGAACACCAACTAGCCACGAAACGACACGACTAGCCACACATGCAGACGACAAGCAACATGAATTCGACTGGGACAACACTACCATTATAGGGCAAGCCAAACAGAGAACAGTCAGGGAATTCCTAGAGGCATGGCACTCATCCACAGATTCCATCAATAAGTACATCGACCTGGACCCAATATACCAGCCACTGCAACGGACAGCTGGAACTGACAACCGGAAGCGGTAGAGACAAGCCACTATAAATGCCGAAGGAAACATCACAGAAGCACTTCACAAGAGGCTCCCAAGCACTGAGGATATCACCTCGACAGGGGACGAAACGTTTGCAACACAAATTCCCAGCTTGGCGAACAGAACCACAACAATTTCACTCCATCCTATGCCCACATACCACTACGTTAAAAAAAACTGAATTGGAAATAACATTACTATGCCGGAAAAGTTCTTCACACTCAATTTACATTTTAAACTTACACTAGCCACTGTGAACAAGCAACAACCCACAAACATTTGAGCTGAATGACCAGTAAATTTTTTTTTGATGATACTGGTTCAGGGAAAATGTTGGCTTGCAGCCTGGAAGCATTTTTTTGTTCTTCTACGCATTGTGCTGTGGGATCTTTAAACAGCAGAGTGATAGACATTGCCTGCCTGGTCTTTAGCAATGCCTTTGGCAAGGTTCCACATCACAGATTAGTTAGCATAGTTGATCACATGGGATCCAGGGAGAGCTAGCTCATTGAAGCTGGCTGGCAGTGGGTGGTGATCGAGGGTTGCTGTTTGAATCAGAGACTATGACCAGTCATGTGCAGCAAGAATCGGTGCTGGATCGACTGCTGATTGTCATTTTTAGAAACAATTTGGATGAGAATATAGGAGGCATGGTTAACACATTTGTAGATGACACCAAAACTTGTGGTATAGTGGACAGTGAAGAAGGTATCTCAGAGAACAACAAGTCCGTGAATAGCCAGGCAAATGGGCTGAGAAGTGGCAGATTGAATTTAATTTTGAGAAATGCAAACGTTGATCATGAGAGGCATAGGTAAGGTGAATAGCCAAAATCTTTTCCCCTGGGGAGGTGAGTTCAAAAGTAGGGGGTATAGATTTAAGGTGAGAGAGGAAAGATTTAAAAGGGACCTGAAGGGCAACTTTTTCATACAGAGGGTAGTGCGTACATGGAATGAACTGCCAGAGGAAGTGGTAGAGATTGGTACAATTACAACACTTAAAAGACATTTGGGTAGGTGTGTGAATAGGAAATGTTTAGAGGGATATGGTCCAAATGCAGGCACATGGGACTAGTTCAGTTTACGAAACCTAGACAGGATGAATGAGATGGACCAAACGGTTTCTGAGATATATAACGCCATGACTTTATCTACCAGAGTCAACAAATCAGCCAGATAGGACCTCAGTTAATTGTGTACCGCAATCATGATTATAACAGGAAAGACAGAGAGCCGAATGTAATTATTTTTACGATCCTCCTCTCCTGTCCATTACAAGGGTTGATTTTTAATGTTCTTTTGTTTGTTTTACCTTTTTAAAATAGGCAATGGTGCTTTCCTAAGCTATATTTGTGAACTCCAATTTAAAACTGACAAAATCAAATTATTTCAGGTTTAAGTAAAGTAGGGTTTAATACTGTATTCAAAACCAGGAGGAATGGTATGTGACATACATTCACATGCACACAAACACACGTGTTCAAGAATGAGGAAAGTTACAAATTACAAATCACTTAAAATCAAAGATCTCAGAATTAGTTCACATCAATTAGAGAGTCCAATAAGTCAAAGTGCAATTGAGGTTCTTTCAGTTAGCTGTACAAAGATGCCACATACTGGCAAATGGGAATGCATCAGATTGGCGCAGATAAGTCAGACCAAAGGTCTGTTTCCGTGCTGTATCTAAGTCAAATTCATAGAAGCTCAGGCACAGCTGAATTGCTGACGAAAGTTTGGTAGATGTAAGCTGGGAACTGGTTCACTCCACAGGCAAATAATTGATTCCTTTTCATGAATCAGACTTTCGAGAGAGAGTGAGATCAGAGGCATGTGTTCAGCTAAACCTGGACCTGCTCACTCTTCAGGTGTTACAAGCAGACTGATGAAAGAAGTCAAAAACTACATAACCAACAGTGATTTCCAGTTCTTTTAGTCATGTGACTAGATTTGGCATTTAGTCATCCAGCTAACAGGGTGGGGCTTGATGTCATGACAAAAACCTAACAGGTAACTGTGGAGTTATTTCGGTCAAATCAAATCAGACAGTGGTGTTCAGAACTGACTGAGGCAGGTATCTCATCAAGTAGCCTTTTGTGCTGCCTTGGCTGAAAAGTTCAAGCAGCACATGCAAAGTCACATTTCAAGAGATGATAAGTTCACCTTTGCAGAGGACACTGAGAGTCTGCAGAGGGATATAGATAGATTAAGTGAGTGGGCAAGGGTTTGGCAGATGGAGTACAATGTTGGTAAATGTGAAGTCATCCATTTTCGTAGGAATAATAGTAAAGTAGACTATAACTTAAATGGTAAAAAACTCCAGCACTCTGCTGTGCAGAGGGAGCTGGATGTCCAGGTGCATGAATCACAAAACATTGGTTTGCAGGTTCAGCAAGTAATTAAGATGGCAAATGGAATATTGTCCTTCATTGCTAGAGTTTAAAAATAGCAAGGTTATGTGGCAGCTGTACAGGGTGCTGGTGAGGCCACACCTGGAGTACTGTAGACAACTTTGGTCTCCTTACTTGAGAAGGAATGTACTGGCATTGGAGGGAGGGTAGAGGAGGTTCACTAGTTTGATTCTGGAGTTGAGAGAAATGGCTTATGAGGAGAGATTGAGTTGACTGGTGCTATATTCATTGGAATTTAGAAAGGTGAAAGGGGATCTTATAGAAACATATAAAATTATGAAGGGAATAAAAAAGATCAAAGCAGGAAGGTTGTTTCCATTGAGGTTGAAACCAGGACTAGGGAGCATAACCTCAAAATAAGAGAGATAAGATTTAGTACCAAGCTGAGGAGGAATCCCTTCACCAAAAGGGTTGTGAATGTGTGGAATTCCCTGCCCAGTGAAGCAGAAGTTACCTCGTTGAATGTTTTTAAGACAAAGATAGATAAATTTCTACTTTTTCTGTTCCTGGGATGTGGTTGTCACTGGCTAGACCAGCACATTTTGTCCATCGCTAAGTGCTCTTGAGAAAGCTGTGAGAAACTGTTAGGAAGGGAGGTGTAGGATTTTCATCCAGCAACAATGAAGGAATGACGATATAGTTCTAAGTCAGAATGGTGTGTGGCTCAGAGGGCAATTATGGGAAAGGAATTATGGGTTATGGCGAGCAGGCAGGTAAATGGAGCTGAGTCCATGAAAAGATCAGCCATGATCTTATTGAATGGTGGAGCAGACTGGAGGGGCCAGATAGCCTAATCCTGCTCCTAGTTCTTGTTTCTTATATCTTAGTAATCACTGGGAATATCTAGAAAGAGTCAACTTGCCCATTGAGTACTTGATAACAACCATTCTAAAAGCTAACAAGAATCCATTAAAAAAAACTGATCCTGGGTCTCCTGGCCTAGAGGTGGGGATACACTACCTCTGTGCCACAAGTGCCCTTAAGTTAAGGTTAAGACAATTTAACATTCAAATCAGCTAAAGTCAGTTCAGGTCAGTCTGAATTCTAGTCAGAAGGTAAGGCTTGATTTTTAGGTAGCAACATATAGAATATGTCAGAGTCTGGAACGATATATGATAAATATCCCAATTAGTGAGTAATGACAAACCGTTATGTAATATCCACAAGTCACTAGATAACAATTCGGGGTTTTCTGCTTCACAGTCCACGGATGCTGAAATCAATTGTAACAATGATCAAATAACTCAGCTCAGAACAGGAAATGAGCCTGTGATAACTTGTATTATAACATTTCATTGTTTTATTTTCATTGACAATGTCGACTGCATTTGTCCTTTCAATTGGCAGTGATCATGGGTTTGGAAGGTGTTACTAAAACAGCCTTGCTGAGTTGTTACAATGCACTTACTATCATACATCGTGTCTACCTACTCCTATATTGTGCATCAGTTTGAACTGGTGGATGGACTGATCAAACAAACTTCTTTGTCTTGGATAGTATCAAGGTTGATTTGCTGGGACTGCACTTATCCAGTCAAGTGGAGAGTATTCAATCGTACTTCTGACTTCTGCTTTATTGATAATGGACAAGCTTTGGGAGTCAGGAGGTGAGTAACTCACCACAGATTTCCCAGCCTCTAACCTGTAATATAGCACAGTACTTATGTAGATGGTCCAATTCAGCCTGCAGTCTCAGACTAATCTGGTAACTGCAACCGGCAGTGCCCTGTTTATGCTGCTTCCATCACATTACTGATGACCAAGAATGAACTGTTGTGCTGGCAGTTAGCTGGTTTGATTTTTTCCTGCTTTCTGTGGACAGAACACACCTGGTAAGTTTTCACATCGTCTGTCACAAAAGTGTTGCCAACTCTAATGAATGGGCTTATCAATAGTCTGCTATTTGGCAGTTAATACACATTTTAGTGAGTAAGACTTAAAATCTGAGATACAAGATAGATATACCTACAGGTAGTATTATTATTGTTTTACTTGTTTTGTACATGCGTGGGGATTCCATGCAAGCTGCACAATTAACTGCTAAATCTTAACACAGAAATGATAATCAAATAACTGTGTGCGATATCTTTTTATGGATTTTGTCTCTTATTCTGAAAACTTACTCAGCTAGAAGTCCAAAACGAAACGTTAACTGCAACACTACTTACAACCTGGCAGTGCCCTGCTTATGCTGCTTGGTTCTGAAAGTATTTTCTGTTTGTAGGAATATGTACAGAACCCTCATCCAGTAATTTGTATTCAAAGCCTGGAAACCTACCACAAATGAAGCATAATCTGTCATCTTTGTGGAAACAGACTTCTACTTTTTCTGTTCCTGGGATGTGGTTGTCACTTAGACCAGCACGTTTTGTCCATCGCTAAGTGCTCTTGAGAAAGCTGTGAGAAACTGTTAGGAAGGGAGGTGTAGGATTTTCATCCAGCAACAATGAAGGAATGACGATATAGTTCTAAGTCAGAATGGTGTGTGGCTCAGAGGGCAATCTACACGAAGTTACATTCCAATACATCCACATCCTTTAACCCTTTAGGTGGTAGTGACCAAAAGTTTGAAAGGCAGTTTGAAGGAATCTTGCTACAGTCTATCTTGTAGATAGTACACATTGCGTCAGTGGTGAGTAGAGTCAATGTTGAAGGAGGTGGATGTTGTGCCAATCAAGCAGACCACTTTATCCTGGATGGCATCCAAATTCTTCAGTATAGTTCATCCTGGAAAGAGGGGAGCATTCCAACATTTTGTGCCTTGCAGACAGTCAACAGATTTTGGGAATGAAGGAGTTGAGTTACTCATCACCAATTCCCAGTCTCTGACCTGGTTGTGTAGCAACATTATGTGGTAGGATTGGTTATATTTCTGGTCAACAGTACCCCATATTAATACTGGGGATTTGAAGGATAATATGCTTATGAATAAAATTAGACCTTTGCATGCTTAAATGATTGTGAGATTCTGGACAATGAGTGACTTACACATGTAGCTGCAATATATACACATCTCCTTGATCTTTTATTCTGGATTAGTGGTGCTGGAAGAGCACAGCAGTTCAGGCAGCATCCAAGGAGCTTTGAAATTGACGTTTCGGGCAAAAGCCCTTCGCCCGAAACGTCCATTTCGAAGCTCCTTGGATGCTGCCTGAACTGCTGTGCTCTTCCACTAATTCAGAATCTGGTTTCCAGCATCTGCAGTCATTGTTTTACCTCCTTGATCTTTTATGCCCATTCATTAAACACTACACCCAAATGATAGTCCACCATAATTTGGAACTCTGATTGTCCTCCAATTCACAGAATCACAGAATTCTTATGGCACAAAAGGAGGCCATTCAGCTCATTGTGCCTGGCTGTGGTGCCTATTTCATTCCTTTTCCCCATATCTCTGCAATGTATTTCTATCGAAATAACCATCCAATGGCCTCTTGAATTCCTCGATGGAACCACATTCCCAGAGACTGCATTCCATACCCTAACCATATGCAATGGGAAAAAGTCTTTCTTACATCTCCCTTGCTTCATAGGGACATCACTTTAAATCCATCTCTTCTCTTTTTTTTCTTTTACAAACAGACTGTGCTTCTTTAAAGGGAAACAGAGGGTTCTCAACATTAGGACTATTTTATTGGGTCTAAGAAGAAACAAAGCTATTTTGCTTATTATTTCATTGCAATTTTTTAGTTCATAAAATCTTTTTTCCCTCAGGTCTTTGCACTTTCTGTTTTCATTAATGTATTTTAATGTATCAGGATAAGTCACTTTAAAAAAGAAGTTCCAACATCACAAACATGCAGTGCTTTTTGTCCATAAAAGAAAGTGAAAAGAGATGAAAATTCAGCTTCGAAATTCAAAGAAAAAATATTAAGTGTTGCCTGGGGCAGAACTGTTTATGTTGATTGAAGCACATTTTATGTTTGGGCATATTTGAATAAGATTGGAATACTTCAATGTAATGCAAAATCAGCAAAAGGGTTGCAACATTACACATTTTTGTCTTGTGTTGAAGTTCTTTCATTGTGAAAACTAAGCTTTTGGATATTGTGGACTGAATACTTACAATCTCTGAAACTTTCATTCAATTCCAGATTAATTTTTAAAAAACACCACATTAATCCAGGTTTACCACTGCAAAGGGTTTCTGTGAAAGTCAGGCAATGTGAATTTTGCTTTCTTCCCAATATTCACACCTCTGGGCCTGGGGTCCACTTGGGTCGTAACTCCAGGTATAATTTTGCATGGCAAGGAGCCAGACATTAATGTCAGCAGGAAGGCACCAGTGGTCATCTATTGCTTCTAACAAAGTTGCCCAAGAATCTCTGTGGCATTACTTTCAGTTTCAATTTGGTGTCAAGTCAAGGGGAGCTCCATGCAACTTGCAATGCTGATGTCATCAAGCTGGATAAATACCAACTACATTAAAATATTCTCACTGGCACCAAACAGGACTTCAAATGCACTGATTTTTTTCTCCCCATTTACATTTTAAAAAGAGAAAAATACCTTTATGCTTAAGTTTGGTGCTGGAATATCAAATGTAATTCTTAAAAAGTATTTTAAAAATATGAATTTTAATAATGGAAATACTGATTTTTCACAAATAGAAAAAAATAGTATTCAAGGGCTACCTGTTGAAATTGTTTAGCAACAGTTATGGATTTTGCATTCAAATTAAAAGTATAGTTGCGCTGCATTCAATGAGGTGTTAATTTTCCAAGCCTTTTTACAGAGATTAAAAGTATGAAAGCAAATTCTGTCCAGTGAAATGATTTCTAAGTGGTTGCTCTCTTGTGGTGGGGGGTATCTCTTCTTGAACCACAGAAGCACTGAAAACTTCTGGAGACCTGGAGAATTTGCTGTCAGTTTTAACCCAGCAGAGAAAGACGGGCGATGGCTTAGTGATATTATCACCGGAGTATTAATCCAGAGATCCAGTTAATGTCCTGGTGACCTTCGGCTCAAAAAATTGAATAATAATCTGGGAAATAAGAGTCGAGTAACCGCCATTAAAACCGTCGTTGATTGTCACACGAAAACCCCTCTGGCTCATTAATTCCTTTCGGGAAGGCAATCTGCCAGCTTTACCTGGTCTAGACTACATGTGACTGTAGATACTGGGCAATTAGGATGAAGATAAATATTCACGAACGAATAAATGACCAAATGAATTGTTTCGCCAGCAAGGCGGAAAAAAACTCCACAACACTGCAATTTGACTGCAGATTAAAATAAGGACTCAAGGGTTTGTACATCTTTTTGCACTCAATGCACTTGTTGCCTCGCCGATTTAACTCATGTCTGGAGCAAAACCTCACAAAATGCCTATAACAAAACGCCATAATTTCAGAGACTATGAGGATTAACAAAATTCTCAATGCAGTACAAATATCACATAGGATCCTCTATCTTTAAGGAACAAATTTCATTGTTCAAAAATACTGAACGTTGCGCTCACCCTTTCCGCCACTTGTGTGCAGCACTTTCAGATGATCAACTGTCATCTGCAGAATTTCAGCCTTTTCCAGTTTTGTTGATCCCTGAAAAATGAGCGAGTATATTTTGGACGTTAGACGAACCGATGCACACACATTATCTTGTGCAGTCAGAGTTTTACAGAAATATCTGCTCAGAAAATGTTAAATTTGTCCTGCTCCCCCACCCCGCAACACTCAGTAACAGGATCTGCATTGAATGGTGAACTCTCAGTGTACAATCAGGTTAGATCCTCCTACTTGTTTCTCCCAGGCACTGGGAACTAGTCGGCGAAGTTCAGACAGACTGCTGTTAATCCGATCTCTGCGCCGTTTCTCAACAATCTACAAATAAAGGAAAGATCAACTTTAGGCTATTTTACAATAGAGTTATAATTCTCGACAATGCAGCCAGGATGCGAAAAACAAACGTTTTACAAGAAGATTGGAAACGTACTCCGCGTCTTTTCTTTCTGGCTTGGCTCTGCGACAAAGTCGATGGTAACACGGGTTCTTTCATATTCCTATTTAAAATAAGATTACCATTAATACTTCTCTTCAGCCTGATTGTTCAATCATTTTAATCTCGAGGCATTTCATTAACTGTTAAGAAAACGAAATTATAAATCAGGTTAATGAAGAATTCATTGACTTATGCTCTTCAACGTCCAGTTCGCTGTCCGAGGGGCTCAATAGCAAAGATCTCTTCATAGTTTAACAGCTCGCTTTCTTATACAAAGCCCTTCTGCTCTGAGAACTGTCTCGGCGAAAAACGCGGTTACAAATCCAGGCAGCTTTCCCACGGTATCAGTTTATCAGCCAGACAGCAGGTCTCAACCCTCCTGAGAACCTCTTTGATTGACAGCACAGCCAGCCCGGGTTTTGTTTCCTCATCCCTGGTTGGCAGAACTGAGCTCCCTCCTTCTGATGGGTTTTGCAGTTGGTCTTTGGTGATTACTGATGACTTGCAACAACCACTTTCCACATGGAGCCAGTACTGTGGTCCCTCAGTAAGGTCCTCTTAATCTCAAAACACTTGAGGTCAACTGTGCCTTTCTCCAGCTGCCAGCAGCAACGTCAACACAGAATCCCTTTGTGATCAAACAACAGGCATTGGGAGAGCACATTTGGAATCTTCAATAACTTGTAGATGAGCCCTGATATCTCCTTCCACTTTCACATTCAATGGAGTGGCCCTCCATTCACAATGTGATTCTCAGAATAACTATTCCTCCTGTTACAATGAAACCACAATCAGTCAAAATTGGATAAACTGAACTTCTCATTGTGTGGAAAGGTCAGCCATTCCTGGTAGCAGAATAGGAAGTCAGACAGACAGATGCCAATAAAAAATATTGACTGTTAACTCCAGATTAACTGAACCCACCTGTCATGTCACCATGCCACCAATCAGATTAGAGTTAGAACCACGACAGATAAGATCATGGCAAGCCACCATTCAACATGGAGACCAAAAAAGAAAATGCTGGAAAATCTCCGCAGGTCTGGCAGCATCTGTAAGGAGAGAAAAGAGCTGACGTTTCGAGTCTAACTGACCCTTTGTCAAAGAATAAATTTGCTTTTATCCAACATGGAGATCTCTCTGTGAATCCTTGTAAATATGGCTATATTGGTGGGAAAGCTAATAAGACTCCTGTCGATTGGAGACAAATCGAAATGGATATTTCTAATGGAAAAACATAGAATGAAGCAAAATGATAAGGTCAGGCCATTGTCCAATGTGAATTAATTGAAGAATAATGATATTTGTATATATTTACTCTGTCACTCTGCTTTTATTTTCTTTTTTATGCAGAACTTAATTGCAGAGAAACCAAGTAGCATAGGCATCACCTTGGTTATCTTGAAGCAATGCTCAACACATATTTGTGTGCAGGCCTCATGTGATACAACTTAGTGTGATTTTACTGTACATGTATATATTAAGGTGCATGTAGCAATACCAGCAGCATGTTAAACATCAAACCAAGCAGAAATAATCTTAAAGACCAAATGAACGTCTTAAAATCTTATTCAGCAATCTGACATGCAATACAAACAGGCTCAACAGCCCAAATCAATGCAAGAGGTAAAAATATAGTATTTAAATTTGTATTTAGAATTTTGCTCCTTATCTGTTTTTGTCTTGATATAACGTTGCATAAGAAATGTAATAGGAATTGTAAAAGACCTGTGCATTTTGCAGTTTCCCATCAAATCCATTCTGTGGTGGTCGACAAGAACCTACTTATCTGACTCTGAAAAGATTTTGAACTTGTCTTTGTTAATTTCAGTTTTGTGCTGAAAGTGCAGGGACTGAATAAATGTGAAGGTTTCTTAGCCTAGACCAAAGATTATAAATAAGAGTGAGCATTCCTCTGGAAAGTTTCAGAATAGGCATAATTTCTGGAACAATCAAAACTACATCCTGACACAGTATGTCGAAGGGCCGACAAGAGGGGAAGCCACACTGGATCTGGTGCTTGGTAATGAACCAGACCAGACGTTTGATTTAGTGGTAGGTGAGCACTTTGGACAGTGTGACCATAATTCAGTTATGTTTAGATAGGTACATGCCACACGTCAAGAGTTATCAATGGGGCAAGGGCAATTATAATGCAATTCCGCAAGAATTAGGATGCATAGAATGGGATAGCAAAATGCAGGGATGCAGACAATGGAAATATGGAGCTGGTTTAAGGAACAGACATTACGTGTCCTTGATAGGTATATCCCTGTCAGGCAGGGAGGAAGTGTTAAGGTAAGGAAACTGTGGGGGGTTTACTACAGAAATTGCATCTCTTGTTAAGCGGAAGAAGGAGGCTTATGTGTTGATGAGATAAGATGGTGATGGAGAGTTACAGATTAGCTAGGAAGGATTTAAAGAGAGAGTTAAGAAAAGCAAAGAGAGGACACGAGCAGTCTTTAGCAAATAGAATAAAGGAGAACCCCAAAGCTTTCTATAGGTATATGAGGAATAAAAGGATGACTAGGGTAGGAAGAAGGCCAGTCAAAAACAGAAATGGGAAGTTGAGTGTGGACCCTATGGAGATTGGAGAGGTGCTAAATGAACATTTCTCATTGGTTTTCACTCAGGAAAAGGAGAATATTGTAGAGGAGAAGAATAAGATACGAGATATTAGACTAGAAACGATTGAGGTTAGTTACGAAGAGGTGTATTAATTCTAGAACGAGTGAAAGTAGACAAGTCCCTTGGGTGGGATTTATCTGAGGAGTCTCTGGGAAGCTAGGGAGAAGGTAGCAGAGCCTTTGACTTTGATATTTGAGTCATCATTGTCTACAGGTTTAGTACCAGAGGACTGGAGGATTGCAAATGTTGTGCCCTTATTCAAGAAGGGCAGCAGAGATGACCCAGGTAACTATAAACCAGTGAGTCTTACTTGTGTTGTAGGAAAGGTTTATAAGAGGGAAGATTTATAATCATCTAGCAAGCAACAATTTGATTTCAGATAGTCAACATGGTTTCGTCAAGGGCAGGTCATGTCTCACAAACCTCATTGAGATTTTTGAGAAGGTGACCAAGCATGTAGATGAGGGTAGTTGACATGGTATACATGGACTTCAGTAAAGCCTTTGATAAGGTTCCTCATGGTCGGCTGTTGGACAAAATGCAGAGGCATGGGATTGAGGGTGATTTAGCAGTTTGGATTAGAAACTGGCTTTCTGAAAGAAGGCAGTGAGTGGTGGTTGATGGAAAATATTCAGCCTGGAGTCTGCTTATTAGTGGTGTGCCACAAGGATCAGTTTTGGGACCACAGCTGTTTGTCATTTTTATAAATGACTTAGATGCAGGCTTAGGTGGATGGATTGGTAAATTTGCGGATGACACTAAAGTCAGTGGAGAAGTGGACAGTGTGGAAGAATGTTACAGGTTGCAGGGGGACTTGGTTAAACTATAGAATTGGGCTGAGAGGTGACAAATGGAGTTCAATGCAGCTAAATGTGAAGTGATGTACTTTGGGAAGAATAACAGGAAGGAAGAGTACTGGGTCAATGGAAAGATTTTTGGTAGTGTGGATGTGCAGAGGGATCTTGGAGTCCATGTGCATAGATCCCTGAAAGTTGCCACCTAGGTTGATAGTGCTGTTAAGAAGGCATACGGTGTGTTCATTTTCATTGGTAGAGGGATTGAGTTCCGGAGCTGCAATATCATGCTGCAATTATACAAACTGCTGGTGCGGCCGCACTTGGAATATTGTGTACACTTCTGGTCGCCATATTTCGGGATGGTTGTGGAAGCATTGGAAAAGATACAGAGGAGATTTACCAGGATGTTGCCTGGTCTGGAGGGAAGGTCTTATGAGGAAAGGCTGAGAGACTAGGGTCTGTTCTCATTGGAAACAAGCAGGCTAAGAGGGTATTTGATAGAGACATACAAGATGATCAGAGGATTAGATAGAGTAGACAGTGACAGTCCTTTTCCTGGGATGATGACGTCAGCTTGTACGAGGGGGCATAACTACAAATTGAGGGGTGATAGATTCAAGACAGATGTCAAAGGCAGGTTCTTTACTCAGAGAGTGGTAAGGACGTGGAATGCCCTACCTGCCAATGTAGTTAACTCAGCCACATTAGGGAGATTTAAACAATCCTTGGATAAGCACGTGGATGATGATGGGATAGTATACGGGGACGAGCTGAGAATAATACACAGGTCGGCGCAACATCGAGGGACAAAGGGCCTGGTCTGTGCTGTATTGTTCTATGTTCTATGTTCTAAGACAACTGCAATGGAGTTTCTAAACTGGCCATTGGAGAAGTTAATCAAATCCACATTTACAAAATTTGATATACATCTGAACTGAAAGAATGCCACAAACATATTTTGAACTTCTTCACCTCCACAGCACATATGCATATTATTTGTTCACAGTGGACAATGATAATAAGGTAAGCATTTCTAATTGTGTTTGGAAGATGGCAGTGAGTTGTTGTCCATATGTTGTAGGTCTATCCATAGTCATGTCAGGAAGGAGTGTCAGTTCACTAGCTTGGTTATGTGGGCCCAATTGTTTAGGGAAAAACAGAGGTGTTTAACAGCTTTGTTATATTTCAAGTTTAAGATAGGAATTCAATTTAAGCAAAGTGAGCTACCAGATCAGATTGTTGTCTCCATGCTGCCTTGTGGACATTGAAAATGAAAACGGACTTTTTAAAAATAATGGGAGAGTTATTGAGCAAGCCCTGTGCCAATAGCAAAAGTGTTTTAAAAGCTCCAGGGGATAAGGTTCCTAAGCTTTACTTCACACCAGTGCAATACCAAAAGCTGTACAAAGCTGCCACCTTAATGTGGAGGTTGAGATTGCTGACATTCACTTGACTGCACAGCTGAACTGTGGCAAATAGTTTGTGTCAACCACAAGTTAAATTTGTTTTCAATAAACAGGCAGCAGGTTTGAGGCAAAGGCTGGGTTTTTGCACTATATGCAATGTACTGTGAATTCTCTATCACCCAGTAATCCTGAATGGTCACAGCAAGTTCATTTGACAATTCTTTATTTCATATTTTAAATTTTATGCAAACTCAGTTATTTGTGGTTTTAAAACTTGCAATGTGTACGACAATATTGCCAGCATCAATTTCTAAACCCTAGGGCAGAAACATTGTAAGTCAGACCTCTGTGCCTGAAAGTCTTGAGTTCAAGTCTCACTTGGCCCTAAGGTGAGTCATAGTGTCGGACAGTCATACAGCACAAAAACAGGCCCTTCGATCCAACCAGTCCATGCCGACCATAATCCTAAACTGAACTCGTTCCATCTTCCTGCGCTCGCCCCAAATCCCTCCAAACCTTTCCTATTAATGAACTTATCCAAATGTCTTTTAAATATTGTAAACGGTATCTGTACTCCACCCTTTCCTCTGGAAGTTCCTTCCACACACAAACCACTCTCTACGTTAAAAAGAATGCTCCTCGTGGCCTTTGAGAATCTTTCTCCTCTCATCTTAAACATATGCCTCCACCGTAGGGAAAACAGGCAAAATAAAAATATTATTTTAAATTCCAAAACTCCTTTGTCGCCTGTTAGCCTGTTTGTAGATTTTAAATTAGGCAGCAGCAGAACAGAGATGAAGAGTTCAAAGGGCAGATTTCCTGACACTGATGGGGAGAAACCTGAGACACAAGAGGCGCCAGCTAGCAACGCTGTATGCCCCACACGTGTGACACAGAGCAGCGTGGGAAGGTCGAGCAGCCGCAGCGATTCCACTGTTAACTTGGACTCCTGTTGAACAGGCGCCTGTTGAAGGATTATTTCAGCGGCGGCGACTGGACGCCTGTACCATAGCGTGACCTGAAGTTTAAGAGGGTCTCAAGTTTAAATCAGTGAATTTGTTTGACCAGTGCATCAAGTCATCGTTAAACTCCATCATCAGGTTCATTGCAATTTTCCTTAGTTGTCCAATTCTCTATTCATCGATGGTATAAACCTGATACTAGAGTTCACGTTCTCGATAATTGATGTTTCTGCAGCTTTACAGTTTTTTCTCCCCCCCCCCCCCCCCCATGCCACCGCTGCTAACATTCCCTAAAATGTTCATGCAATTGAATAAGTCAACCTAATATGAACAATTCTACCTTGGGTAAAATACAAGTCATTTTACATACGCATCCAATCCGATTAGCACCCCGAGAGTAAAAGTAGAATTGTAGCATGACCAATTTAAATATGCAGCATCCATTATAAACGTGGACCTGGAATTTTGTAATCAAAAATTAACAACAAAGAATTGAAATCCTGCAGAAGTGCGTCAAAACTTCCAGATAGGGATCCACAATACAGTAAAGACTCTTGCACATAGCATGTACTCCCTGTCGTCACAATTGCTTCTACCAACATTGGCTCCATGTTATTGTTCATCCTTTCAGCGAGTGCATCCTTTGATTGGGGGTTCTTGCCTCACTTTCACAATTACTGAGCTGAAAATGTGTTGCTGGAAAAGCGCAGCAGGTCAGACAGCATCCAAGGAACAGGAGAATCTCCTCACATGCCCGAAACATCGATTATCCTGCTCCTTGGATGCTGCCTGACCTGCTGCGCTTTTCCAGCAACACATTTTCAGCTCTGATCTCCAGCATCTGCAGTCCTCACTTTCTCCTCACTTTCACAATTAGTAGGCTTTAAAAAAAGGCATGTGTTTGCAATATTAATTATGGCAATACTAATAGCTCTGATAGTTACATAAACATTTTTGAGTCCACACTTTTTAAATGAAAATCCAGAGTTGTTTTCAGTAACTCTAACTTTCCCTATAGGATGTACCGATGAAGTGTTCGCCATGAGTACAGTCAAACAGAAACTGACTTGATGAAAACTTACCTTTTTACACTTTTTTGTTGCTGTGAAAACCTTTGGAAAAGTTCTACCTTGTTGTAATGTGTTGTACCTAGGTTTTCAATAGTGTACGAAGGCATCATTGTTTTTGAACAGCATCAGTTTTTACTGTAGAGAAAGAATTGGAGGCTAGAGAACACAGCGAAAAATAAATTTTGATGTTTTAAAAACAGTTCACATTACAGAAGGTGAAGTTTGGAAGGTCTTAGAAAATATAAAGGTAGATAAACCTCCAGGCTCTAATCTAATATATCCCAAAACATTGGGGGAAATAAAGGAGGAAACTGCGAGAACCCTTGCAGAAATATTTGCATCATCTATCACTTTGAGTGAGGTGCCTGATGACTGGAAGGTGGTTAATATTGTACCTTTGTTTAAGAAAGGTTGTAAGGAGAAACAGGGGGATTATAGACCTGTGAGTCTGACTTCGGATGTGGGTAAATTGTTGGGGAAAGTGAGGGCTGCAGACGCTGGAGATCAAAGTCCAGAGTGTGGTGCTGGAAAAGCACAGCAGATCAGGCAGCATCTGAGGAGCAGGAAAAGGGCTTTTGCCTGAAACGTCGATTTTACTGGTCCTCGGATGCTGCCTGAACTGCTGTGCTCTTCCAGACCACTAATCCAGAATTCATCAGGAATAGGGCCTGTGAGCCAAGGGGGTGGAGAGATAAATGGGAGGGGGTGGAGCTGGGGAAAGGTAGCTGAGAGTGTGATAGGTAGATGAAGGTGGGGGCAATGGTGATAGGTCAGAGAGAAGGGTGGAGCAGATAGGTGGGAAGGATGGTGGACAGGTAGGGCAGGTCATGAGGGCTGGAAGGTTGGATCTGGGATAATGTGGGGAGGGGAAATGAGGAAACTGGTGAAATCCACATTAATCCCATGTGGTTGGAGAGTCCCAAGTTGGAGGATGAAGCATTCCTCCTCCAGGCGTCGGGGTGGTTAGGGTTTGGTGAAGGAGGAGGCCCAGGACCTGCATGTCCTTGGCAGAGTGGGAGGAGGAGTTGAAATGTTTGGCCATGGTTTGGTGGGGTTTGATCGCTGTACAGAGATTCGCCTGGTCCTTGGATGTTGCCTGACCTGCGGTAAATTTTTGGAGGTGATTTTAATAGATAGGATTTAGCGAGGCCAAAGTTGTTTAGGGATAGTCAGCATGGTTTTGTGCAAGGAAAATCATGTCTCACAAATTTGATTGAAGTTGGTACCAAAAAGATTGATGAGGGCAGAGCAGCAGACATAGTTTTCTTGGACTTTAGTCAAGCCTTCGACAAGATTTCACATGGTAGTCCAAATAGTAAATTTCAGGTCATATGGGATTCAGGATGAGCTTGCTAATTGGATACATAATTGGCTTAATGGCAGGAGACGGCGAGTGACGATGGAGGGTTGCTTTTCGGAATGGCGGACTGTGACCAGCAGTGTTCCATGAGGATCAGTTCTGGGTCCTGTTTTGTTTGTCATTTATATAAATGATTTGGATGAGAATATAGAAGGCATGGCTATTTAGTTTCTGGACAACAACAAAATTGGTGCCATAGTAGACAGTGAAGAAGGTTTTATAAGATTACAAAGGGATCTTGATCAAAAGGGGCAATGGGCCGAATAATGGCAGATGGAGTTCAATTAGTTTGAATGTGAGGTATTGTACTTTGGTATATGGTAGGGCTTAAACAATCAATGGTACGGCCTTGGGTAGCATTGTAGAATGGAGGGGTCTTGGGATTCAGGTACATAATTGTTTGAAGTTTGTGTCACATGTAGACAAGGTGGTTTAAAAAGGCATTTAATCAGCTTGCGTTCATTACTCAGTCCTTTGAGTATAGATGTTGGGAAGTCATATTGAGGTTGTATAGGATATTGGTGAAGCCTCTTCTTGAGTTCTGTGACCAGAACTGGTCACCCAGTCATAAAAAAGATATTATTAAGCTGGAGATGGTTCAGAAGAGATTTATCAGAATGTTGCTAGGTGTGGAAGGTTTGAGTTATAAACAAAGACTAGATGGGATGGGGCTTTTTCCACTGGAGCGTAGGAGGTTGAGAGGTGACCTTATAGAAGTTTACGAAGTAATGAGAGGTACAGATTAAGTTAATGGTAGTTGCCTGTTCCGGAGGGAGCATATTTTTAAGGTCGAGGAGAGAGATTTAAAAATGACATGAGGGGCAAATTGTTTACGCAGAGGGTGGTTCGTATGTGGAATGAACTTTCAGAGGAAGTGGTAGATGCGGGTACAATTACAATGTTTAAAAGACATTTGGATAAATATATGAATAGGAAAGGTTTGGAGGGTATGGGCCAAATGCAGGCAAGTGGGACTAGTTTAGTTTGGGATTATGTTCGGTATGGACTGGATGGACTGTTTCCTTGCTGTATGATTCTATGCAACTAAAATATTCTATATTTCTAATTTCTTTGTTATAATAAAAATATGTTTTTCTAAATTTGATGTTTCAATTTATGTGAAAGTTCCACATGTGTGTGGTCCAATCAATTATTTCGTGCTTTGTAATATTTTAATTTAAAATGAAAATATCAGAGCATCAGTATTCCAAGGAAGGATCACTCAACCCTAAACATTAATTGGATTTACAACATTAATGGATGTTGTAAATTCTGGTAATTATGGAAGTAAGGGAATCCTAGCCCTCCAATGACACAGGGGTAGTGTCCCAGCTACTGGGAGGCCTGAGTTTAAGCCCCACCTGCTCCAGAGGTGTGTAATAACATTCCGAATCAGGTTCATTAGAAAGAATAGGTTACTTTTATCAAAATGTAAGGACGTCTTCATCTCTTTTTAATAATTTATTGTATGTTTATATTTAACATTTAATTGAAATCTACTGTCTCAATTCAAAATTACTCAGCCCTTTGCTGGTTTTTGCAAGGTTTCCATTGGATGGGCAGTTGAAGTTAAATGATTAAGAAAAGCAGCTAAAAACAATTTTCTTTTCACAGGGGTCAGTTAGCTATTTTTCTTCAAGCAGGTGAAACCAGGCATCCCAGTGTGATTTTACACAGAATTGAACAGAGTGCTTGAGAGTTTGGTGATTACAGGAATTGGATGGGGAGGGAATAAACTTGACAATTTGCTTCAGCCTTTTTTTAACCATTTCATCCTCCTCTGAATTGGTTCTTACACCACTACAGGGGAAGCTCCTGGCTGTTTTGTAAATGACCATAAGTGATTAAGATATATTCTATCCCTGAGATTTAGATATAGATTTTATTGTCACATGTACTCAAGTACAGGAGTACAGTGAAAAGTGTATAATGTTGCCACACACAGTGCTATCTTGGGTTCAAAGGTACTTAGGTACAAAAAAAACTAGGTACAAAGTAGTAAGAGAAATAAAGTTAACATTACCCTCATAGAATAAGTAGAAAGATAACAATATAAGATAATAGTTAACATTAAAGTCTTTATTAATTTAAACTAGAAAATAGAATTGAATTGAATTGAATTTTTGACACGTGTATCAAGGCACAGTGAAAAGCTTTGGCTTGCGAGCAATACAGGCAGATCACAGAATTAAGTGGCATAGATAGCAAATAATAGGTAAACAGCGGCAAAAATAAAAATACAGATACAGGCGAATGTTAAGAGTTTTTAAGTCCATTCAGTATTCTAACAACAGTAGGGTAGAAATTGCTGCAAAACCAGCTGGTGCATCTGTTCAGGTTTCTATACCTTCTCCCTGATGGTAGAGGTTGTAGAAAAACATTGCCAGGATAGGATGGATCTTTGACAATGCTGGCAGCCTTTCCTTGACAGCGGGCCTGGTAGATGGAGTCTATAGATGGGAGGTTGGCCTTTGTGATTGTCCGGGCTGAGTTCACCACTGTCTGTAACCATCTCCGATCTTGAATGGTACAGTTGCCATACCAGGTAGTGATACATCTAGACAAAATGCTCTCGATGGCACATCTATAAAAGTTGATAAAAACAATGACTGCAGATGCTGGAAACCAGATTCTGGATTAGTGGTGCTGGAAGAGCACAGCAGTTCAGGCAGCATCCAAATAGCTTCGAAATCGACGTTTCGGGCAAAAGCCCTTCATCAGGAATAAAGGCAGTGAGGGCTTTTGCCCGAAACGTCGATTTCGAAGCTATTTGGATGCTGCCTGAACTGCTGTGCTCTTCCAGCACCACTAATCCAGCATCTATAAAAGTTGGCCAGGGTATAAACTGTCATCCCAATAGAGTAATTAAGTTAAATGTTCAACAGTCTTGATGAGTCCTCTGCTTATCGTGCTCTCTGGTTGACCTCAGCTGCCTGTTCTTGAAGTCACCACAGAGACTAGGGACCTCCCTCACCGTTTGATATCCCCAAATTGGGCTGCATCACTGCTGCTGAAGCTGCTGCCTCCCCAAACACCCCCAGTGCTTCCAGAACAAGCCTGGGCAAGACCCACTTGCACACCGAGCTGAGACACCACGATAAGCCACCGAGGGACTAGGTCGAGACACCGCAACAAACTGCCAAGAGACCAGGCTGAGCCCCGCCACAAGCTGTCAAGTGACGAAGGCAAGGTACCACCATGACCTGTCAAGAGACTGGGCCGTGATATTGTTGGACCAAGATACTGCCATGTACTGCCAAGAGAGCAGGCCGAGACACTGCCATGGACGCCTGACTGGATCCATGCTGAGGCCAGGAAGAAACACCAAGAGAAAAAGGTAAAAATAAAGAGAATAAAAGAGAAGGAAATGACAAATAAATGGATGGAGTGGACGTGCTCTGGCTGGCACTTCTTACTCTGCTGCCATCTTGGATTGTTTCAAATAGTATAGGAACTAGGGTAAAATTCATAAGATACATAAAAATGAAATTTAAAAAAATGAATCAGTAACTAACTATTTAATTTAAACACATTAAAGGTAGAAGGAGAGGTAATGTTTCCCTTTTTTGAGATTCGGGAGATCCTGAGTGGCAGTGTGAGCTAAGGCAAACACATCTGGAGTAAGCATTTGGTAAGTGTTTTTGCAGATGTTTAAAAAGGAAAAATGTTGAAAAGTGAATGTTGGTCCTTTTAGAAAATTAATCTAGAATATTAAAATGGAAAATAAGGAGATGGCAGATAAACAGAACAGGTATTTTGCATCAGTGTTCACTGTAAAGGATATAAGTAGCATCCCAGATGCAGCTGTAATTTCAGAGTTGAATGGAGAGAACAACTCAAGGAAAATTATAAGCACTAGGGAAGTGGTACTGATTAAATTGCTGGAGCTGTGCACTGACAAATGTTTGGGTTCTAATAACTTTAAGGGTTTAAAAGAAGTGGGATTGTTGGTGAATTGATTCTAATTTCAAAATTTCCTGGATCCAGAGAAGGTTTAATTAGATTGGAAGATAGTGAACTCCTTTACTAACTCCTTTACTCAGTAAAGATAGGAAGACAGAAAGCAGAAGATAACAGACCAGTTAGTTTAACATCTGTCTTAGGAAAAATGTTAGTGAATCTATTAAAGACATTATAACAGAGCACTTAGAAAAGTTCAAAGCAATCAAACAAAGTCAATATGATTTTGTGAAGAATTAATCATATTTAACTAATTCATTTTGGACTGTTGGAGAAGGAATGTGTACTGCAGATAAAGGGGAACCACTGAATGTACTGCAATTGGATTTCCAGAAGGTATTTGATAAGGCGCTGCACCAAAGATTATAAATGGCAGAAAATAAATGTTCACAGTGTAGGGGGTAACTTATTGGTAGCGATTGAAGATGGATAGAAGATTAGCTAACTATCAGGAGACTGAGAGTTTTTTTCTGGTTGGCAAGATGTAACAGTGGTTACAAAGGGATCAGAGATAGGACCTCAACTTTATATAGTTTATATAAATAACATGGATGAAGGGACCAAAAGTATGATTGACAAATTTGCTAATGACAGAAAGAAAAATAGAAATGTAGGTTCTAAAGAGGGCATAAGGAGGCTACAAAGGGTTATAGATCCATAAGTGAATGGCCAAAGATCTGGCCTATGGAATAAAACATGGGAAGTTTTTAACAAATTGTTCATATGATGCAAACTAACACTAGGAAAGGGAAAACAAGTGCCTTAGAGAACATTTGAATATTAGTCATTAATTTGAGATTAGTGGCAAAAGCTGACCCTTTGCTGCTGATGGTGAAATCCAGATCAAAATGTTGGGAAGATTAACAGTGGAGGTACAACTGCATTATGTAAATTGAGGGAGGACTACACATTTAAATATAATGCAAAATATGCAATATACAGTCTTTATATATCAATGAGTTACACAGGTTCCTATCCATGATTAAAATAAAATTACAATGAAAATTAAATAAAAATGAAAAATTGTGATCAAATCAATGTCAGGCGAAAGTGAGGACTGCAGATGCTGGAGATCAGAGCTGAAAAATGTGTTGCTGGAAAAGTGCAGCATCCAAGGACAGGAGATTCCTGAAGAAGGGTTTATGCCCGAAACATCGATTCTCCTGCTCCTTGGATGCTGCCTGACCTGCTGCGCTTTTCCAGCAACATATTTTTCAGATCAAATCAATGTCACCCAACAATGTGTTAAAATATAACAAAAATAGAAATTGCTGGAGAAACTCAGCAGGTCTGGCAGCAACTGTAGAGAGAAAAAGACAGTTAATATTTCAAGTCCACTGATCCTTCATGAGAACCTTTGTTTTGATGAAGTACTGGACATGAAACATTAACTTCGTTTTTTACCATGTACAGATGCTGCCAGACCTGCTGAAGATCTCTAGTGTCCACAGTTCTTTGTTTTATTTTATTGCAATGTATATACATATTTTCTTTTAAGGGGTGTGTTAGGAGCCAAACATCACAACCATATTCCATTCTGTGCAGATAACCTCTGAACAAAGCACAAGAGATTTTGCCAGTGGGTATTGATTGGTCATTCTTCAAACGTCATATGTCCACCCACATGCAAATATCTATATTATCCTTAAAGCATTAGAAAATGGAAAGAAATATAGTCATTTTCTGATAGCTCCTTCTAATCCTCAAAATTATGCCAAAGAATTACATAGTACTGGTCAATCTTTGGAAAAATGTCTCGGGAGCATAAATTGTCCTTTAATTGCTACCTGAATCCACCAAAGAGTAGTTGGCTTGTAATTGATTTCAGTTGTAAATAGCAGTAAATTTCACAGCCTTAAATAGCTACACTGGTTACTCACAGCAAAACAATATATTCTACATGACACAGTACTACTGATGTTTGTGGGAGAAACTGAGTGACTTAAAGTGAGCTACACCAATAAGATGAATCACTCTGGTATTTGGCATATCTCCAGTGTGATTGCTGTCTTACCCAAATTGTTGGTAATGGGATTTGAGCTTGGAGTGATTGCTTCTACTTGTTTTTCTTTGAATCTGTGTGTGTTTTTAAAAATTATGTTAACACTATCAAACAGCTGCAAAGACTATATGAAATAGGATGGATCTAGTTATCTAAAGCAGCAGAAATATTATTTGTAGATCATGTTGAGAGTTCAGTTCCTAGCAGTCGTATCCAAAAGGCTTGATCAAGGCAGTATCAGTAACTGCTTGATCACTATCATAATTGCAATCTATTTAGCAATGTCTCCCAAGCTTTAGTTATTAGAGATCACTCTTGCTATACAAATGCCAGGAGGAAGAGGAAATATTTTCCCACATCAATGGAGAAACTACTGAAATTCAATCGCCGTGTGACTGCTGGCCTCTGCTGAAAACAGCACTGCTGTTCTGCCTTTCATTACACACGCTTTGTGCACAGATTCGCTGTATAAATACAGCTGTGGGTTTGTCTTGTTCAGACGAGTAACAGCACATTCTCTTTGCTATCCATAACATGAAATGCATTTGTCTGCAGAGGGTTTTGATTTCTGTGTTTCAGTCTCTGGAGTTGTCCATAATCTGTTGTTAACACAATACAGACACCAAACATGTTTTCTCTTGTTAACTAAGGCTTGAAAGGACAACAGCCTATTTATATTTTGCTAAAGCCCTTTAAATGTTCCTGATACACATAGCAAATTTGCTTCTCATATTTGAGATGTTTTAACTTTGAGCCCAGAACTAAAACTTCTGTTAAAGAGAATAACTTGTTATTTGGATCCAGTCAAGCACGGGGGTTGGAAAAAAAGTGAGGATTGGAAAGAGTGGTAAACATGGCCCATTGGAGATAATGGTATTGGAAACTGGGGCAAAGAGTTGTTTTGGTGGTTGGGAGCTTGGAGATTATGGAAAGCACAGTAACAGTGACGGGAGTGAAGACATAATGATGGGGTGCAAGGGAGGGAATGTATTAATGGAGGTTGGGGAGATAAAGTTGGACGCTTTGTCATTTTTTAAAAATACAGACTGACAAAAAGCACTCCTTGACTTTGTGGGAGGAAGTGAAAAGCATTTTTGGTGGTGAAACCACTGTCTGCATCAAGCTTGGGGATGAAGCAATCAGGTCAGAAATTTCCTTAGTCCTTGCCTGAGTTACACTGGATAGCTGTCACTCCAGGAGAGAGATGTGTTCCAATCCACTCTATAGTGCAAGATGGGCTGCTGTCCGGCCATATAGCTGCTGTCCGGCCTGCACCCTTAAAGCTGAGTCTGTTGTCAGAGCTTGGCTCCCTTTACAAGACTGTGATAAATCCTTCACAATTTGTCTTGACATGAGGCTGCTGCAAATAAAACAAGAATCTGCTCAGCATCGGATCACCTGTTCCCTGCACACACACAGACATGCACACGTGCACAGAACAGGCTTATACTAGTGTGGAACTTACCCTGAAACCGGATATTTTAATGAAGTTTCCTTGAGGACATATTCCAAAACATATGACGGAAGCAAAGAAATACAGACGCTCAAGTCAAACATCTGCAGATGGCCCACAGCACATCTCTGAGACTGTTGAAGCTTATGTAATATATATTTTAAAAATGACCATTGTCCAAGTATTAATCAAAGACTTATAAATGATCATTATAAGTGAGAGTGCACTGTCAAAAGATTACCACCATCTTGCAGTCTTTGACATTAAGTAATCTCCACTAAATTAAAGTTAATGTTATTTGAATCACAAAATCTTCCATACAAATAATTTGTGTTTACTTCTTTCACAAATGGACAGGCTTTAAAAAAGGTTAAAAATTGACATGAATCCTTTGACTCAATGCTTATTCGTTATAATGCAAGCCATTATGCAAAATGGGTGAGAATGTGTGACTTCATACAATTGCCTTGCAGACTTTGTTGTAGGCAGAGTCAATAAATAAGCAATTTGTGGGTTGCATTATAAAAGTGACTGTGCAAACTGCTGAATTAGCGTAAAAATCCAAAAACCGCACTTGTGTCCAACTACTAAGGTAAGTTCCACACTAGTATAAGCCTGTTCTGTGCACGTGTGCATGTCTGTGTGTGTGCAGGGAACAGGTGATCCGATGCTATCCAACAGTGAAGTAAATCTTCCACTTCCATCAGACCTGGTCCATTGATGAGGTACAAACCTACAGTTTGCATTTTTTTTAAATTAAAGTTTTATATTTGCTCTCCTTCTCAATGTGTTGTCTTATATTAAAACCCACACTGGCCTCTCCTGTAACAACTATACCAATATTATAGCAGAATGTATGCCAATTTGACTCCATGGAACATTTCAAAGTCAGTTTAAATATATTTTTTAAGGGGTTCTGCTGCATAGTTTCCACTTCACCAGGAGCCCATGGGGCCTGAACGTGGAGAATACGTGCCATACATGACCCTTATGCATTCAGCATACAAAAGGGCTGCTCACCTCATAGTGAGAAACCTTCTAAGGGTTTGACTGCCACCAGTAGTCTGTAATAAATGTAATCCCTGTGGCACCTTTTTAACCTTTAAAAGACCTCCAAAAGCCTCAGTGCCAATGAACAATTGTAGGCATTCCATTGTCCCAGTGTTGTTAGATTGTGACGGAAAACGTGATGTGACATTCTAGTCTGTCATTAGGCCCTCCTTGGTGAAGACATGCCCTTTACAGCAGATACATTGAAATGTCCAGTGAAAGTGATGCTGGGACAATAATAAAAACAAAATTATGTTGGAAAACCAACATGACTTGAGGAAAATTCAAGTTAGCATTTCTTAGCTAAAAGTACAATAGATATCTTTGCTGAAATCAATGATTATTTTTATAAGTGCTTTGAGATGACTTGTGGATGTGTAAAATGCTGTTTAAATGCAAATTGTTCCAAATAGCTTTGAGAAAGGACTTCTACAGAAAAAGCTGAAGTCCCCACCATCAATAGTGGGCATGAGAGCAAAATAGGTCTGACAAATGTGGGAGAGAAAGTAAGACTGGAAGTGGTATCTGAAGTAGAATGACATAACAGTATTGAAGATGAGCATTAAACATTGGACAGGTAGCCAGTATAGGTTCACAGGATTGAGTTGATGGGTGAGCTATATTTTGGACAACTCAGCAAGCAGAACATTGAAATAATCTAGTTTGAAAGTGTCTTTCCAAAAGTGGATTCCCCAGAATGGCATTCAATTCTCCAACTTGTCCTTTGTAAATCCAATAACGCTCCTTTGCTTTATATTTGAAGTATTTTCAGGATAATTTTTCGAACAGTATGTCCTAGAGCCAACCACAGGGCAGGGTATCCTAGACCTAATGTGCAATGAGACAGAACTATTTAATAACCTCATGCTAAAGGAGTCACCAAGTGAAATTGATCGCAACATAATAAAATTTCATGTTCAGTTTGAAAGGGAGAGGTGTGAGTCCATGACTAGTGTTTTGAAACTAAATAAAGATAGTTATGACGGTATGAGGCAGAATTGGCTAAGGTGATCTGAGAAATTAGGTATAAGGTAAGACTGTAGAGTTGCAGTGGCAGACCTTTAAAGATATATTTAATTATTCTCAGCAAAGGATTTGTTCCAATGAGGTAGAAAGGCTATTTGAGAAGGGTATATCACCTGTGGCTAACTAAGGGAACTAAAGGTAGTATTAAATTGAGAGAAACACTGCACAAATCTGCAAAGTTTAGTGGTAGGTCAGAGGATTAGACAGATCTTAAGAATCAGCAAAGAATGACTATAAAGATAATCAAGAGGCAAACATAAGAGGATGAGAGAAAGCTATCTAGCAATATAAAACACATAGTAAGGATTTCAACAATTATTGGAAAATAATAACTAAATCTAGGGTTCATCCTCCAGAGAGTGTGTTCAAGGAATTGATATTGGAAAACAAAGAAAGAGACTTTGAATAGGTATCTTGAGCCTGTCTTCCCAGTAGAAGACTTTGAAAACTTTACAAAAAATAATCGAAAATCAATACATGTTGGGGAGTGATGAACATAAAATACTCATTAACACCAGGGAAAGGTGCTGTGAGATATTGTGTAATGAGATATTGTGTTGTAGGCTCACCAGCTCACTATATTCATTAATACCAGGTTCCAGTTCATTCATTCATAACCCTTTGCTAACCCAGTATTTACTATAAGATGGTTTCATCCTTTCATTCATAAAACCGTGGTTCTGCAGTATCCAAATTTAAAAACAATCTGTTCAAAACCATTACTGCATTTCCACACCATATCAGCATACAAAACAATACCATCCCCATCAAGTTGCCATGAAACATTATAACATTAATCAGCCCTTATCAACTATCTCCTGGACATGAACAGATTAAGTATCTGTTAAATACATTTTAACTGGGTCACTTTCCCTATAAGAAACTAACTTACAAGACAGTGCATGCATGAACTTGCATGAATGAATGAAGCTCGTACTGGCAAATAGTAAATAAATCTCACCACACAGCTACAGTAATCAATTTAATATCCTTTATTCTTTTATTATGATTTCTAACTTATTTAGTTAAAAATCACACAACACTAGATTAGTACAAGCTTTCAGAGTGCTGCTCCGTCGTCAGGTAGCTAGCGGTGCTTCAAAAACTTGTACTTCCAAATAAACCTGTTGCACTATAACCTGGTGTTGTGTGTTTTTATTTTTAACTTTGTCCATCCCAGTCTAACACCTGTACCTCCACGGCATAACTTATGTAGAGCATATAGGCCTAGTATTTTTCCTAACATTTACTAATTTAAAAGAAAAAAGAGCTAACACTTCCTAATTATGCAAGTGGACCAGACAGACATCTTATCAGAAGTAACAGCCAGCATTTAATATGTTTTAACCCATCTTCAGTCTCCCAGGACAGAAGGCCTTTAAACCTTTGTGTACTATAGATAAACAATGTAACACTATAGTAATGAGATTTTAATATATATAAGAACTGTGTATAAAGGAACTCTTGTAAGAACTGTATTTCGGGATTCTATTGCCACCTCGAACTTGTGTTGTCATTGCTGAATAAAGAGGCTATTTTCGCCACTCATCCATTTCAGTCATTACTTGAACATGATCCCATAGAGCTTAGCAAAGTATTGGTCCTAAAGTTTAAGTACTTATGACCAGGTAACATACATCCTAGGGAAGTAAAATAATGTGATGGCATAGATAGCAGATATATTCTAGTTTAGAACTTTATAACTCCCAAAGTACCTCGGATTTTGCAAAAGTTCCAGCAGATTGAAACTTAACTAATATATTACCTTTATTCAAGAAATGAGGGAGGCAAAAAAGTAGAAATGGTAAGCCAGTTAGTCTAACATCAACCATAGGGAAGGTGCTGAAATCCATTATCATGTGAGTTATTACAGAATGTAATCAGGCAGAGCCAACATCGTTTTGTTAAAGTAAAATTGTGTTTAACTAATCTATTAGAGTTGTTGATCATTTATAGTGGATAGAAGAGAGCTAGTGGAAATGGTGTATTGAGATTTCCACAGGGGTTAGTGCTGGGTCTTCAATGTTTACAACTTATAACAATGACTGGGATGAGGAGTCCAAATGTATGGTCGCTAGATTTGTTAAAATACCCAGATAGGTCAGAAGGTCAGGTATCAAGAAGGGTAAAAGAAAGCATAGGAATATAGCTAGGCTAAATGTAAGGATAAGAGAATGGAGGTTAGCAAAGGTAAATATGAGCTTGTCCATTTTGGCAGGAAGAATAGAAAAACAGTGATCTAATTAAATGAGAAAAGATTGCAGGATGTGATGGGTACAGAGGGTTTTGGGTTTTTGTTACAAGAATTACATAAAGTTAGTCTGCAGATACAGCAAGTGGTTGGGAAGGCAAATGGAATATTGTGTATTGCAAATAGAATGGGATATAAAGGTGCAGACATTTTACTGCAGCTGTACAGGGTGCTGTTGAGACCACACCTGTAGTACTATGTAGACTTTTGGTCTCCTTATTTGAAAAAATATTTGCTTTAGAAGCAGTTCAGAGAGGATTTACTCAACTTATTCCTAAGAATAAGTTCTTATGAAGAAAAATTGAACATGTGGAACTTACTCCCAATGGTGTTTAGAAGACGGATAAATAATCTTATTGAAACTATAGGGGGGGAGTGGAAATGGGTCTGGGTGGATTGCTGTTCAGAGGGTTGGTGTGGACTTGTTGGGCTGAATGGCCTGTTTCCATACTGTAGGGAATCTAATCTAAAAAAAGACCCTGAGAGAACTGGATAGGGTGGATTCTGAGACAATGATTTCTCTTATAGAGGGGCACTAGAATTTGGGTGGTCACCATTTAAGAATACAAGGAATATGCAGAGAAATACTTCCCTCTTTGGGTCCCTCTTCACCAAAAGACAGTGGACGCTGGGTGTACTGAGTTAGATAGATTTTTGATAGATAGAAGAATCAAAGATAATTGGATGTAGATAGGAAAGTGAAATTGAGATTCCAATCACATCAGCCATGATGTGATAGAGTGGTAAAGCAGACTCAAAAGGTGAAATGCCTTGCTCCTGGGTCCTATGTTCCTTCCACTATCAAGGTTCATGTAATGTTATTGATTTCAGACCAGTATGGTTCAGTCACTCAGCACTGAGAATTCACTTAGGTTAATGGTTTTGAAAGCTGTCTTATAAGTAGTCATTATATGGGAAAAACATTGCAAAACAACAAAGTAGTAGCTGAAATGGTTTAACCTTCAAGGGTCCAGCATTCTTCACCTGAGTAGCTGTTCAAGCTGGAAAGAAATGCTGGCACATCTTGACTTGTCAACTTGTGCCTTTTAGGCTAAGATTGCAGAGACAAAGCTTTTTGTTTTCTTAACATTTTCTACTTGCATGTTGCTCACTCGTTCTATTTTAGTATTAATGCTTGTAGGGTGTAGATTCTCCCCCCCCCCCCCGGCTTTAAATGGAAGGAAATAAAATGTACTAATTATCATCTAGATTGGAGTTAATGGTTTGGCTCAATGTTTACCACAAATGATGATCTCACTCAATTCTCAAAATATTCATCTGATTCTTCAGTTACATTTACATATAGTTCCTAGAAATGATCATTTTGTGCTGCCCTCTATCTTACAGGTTTTCAAGTACAATGGTGCTTAATCTTAAGAAGAGATGTTCACAGAAAAAGTTATTTAAGTATTCAAGATTCTTAAAGCAAATAGATAAGCTGAGTGCCAATAAGATTATGTCCAAGTTTTCCCATTATAAAACCTTGCTTCAAGTTCAGAAGAGGAAAGAGACAAAGACACCTTAGACCTAACTACCTCACAAAAGAAGTTGCTAAATCTACAAAATTGAAATGGTTGAAGTAGCTGCAATGGAAGTATTAAGAGACAATTCAAGACCCATCTGATGATATCAGTTTTTGGAACTGATCAGGAAATGACCTTATAGTCTTCTAATGTCATTTTCAATCCTAGAATGTATGTGTTTTTGGGGAACACCAGCAAGAAATTGGACCTAAAGGAGCAGGTCTAGACTATATAGAGGAAATCTAAGTCCACTGGACCTTTAGTTTATTTGCTTGATATTGCTGTGTATACCTTCATATCTAAACTGGGAGCTACCAAATTTCTAGCCCATCTTGCTGGTGAAAGATATAAGCATGTACCAAAAAAGTACTTACAAGATCATATTTCTAGTTCTGTTGAAGCTTTGTGATTCATTTCATTACCAGTTAAATTTGCTTTACTCTATTACAGCACTTACCACATGACGTGAGCTTGTAATCTAATAAGCAAATGGTCCATTCACTTTTTCAAATATACACAGAAGAAAAGAAGCTGCTGCACATTTGGTCAAACTGAAAGTAATTAATGTAGATAGCTGCATTTAAGTTGCATTGTGAGAAAAAGCTACATGCATTATCTGTTTTGTAAAACGCTCTGCCCAAATGTTATTTCATCTTAAAGACCAGTATTAGATTTTGAAACAATGAAATTGCAGCAAACAATATTCGCGTACAATGAATTTATTTGACATTTCTTTGACAGTGTACTGGGGTCTGGATTCAGAACCTAGACCATCAATTTAATTCATAAATGACAGTTAAATTGACTGTCTATCTGCAACCAAGGTGCATGTTTTGAAGAGGAGCAGAAAATGCTCAAAATACCCAGCAGGTGGCATGAGAAATATAAACAGAAAAAGACGGTCGAGTCTGATTCATTCAGTATACCGTAGCTGACCTTGAGCTCAATTCCACTTTCCTGCCTGGTCTCCCTCTTTTTTGATTCCATGAGAAATAAAAAAAAAATGCCCTTCTTAGCCTTAAATGTCTAATAATGGTGCATCCTCTGTACTGTTCTAACACAGAGGGTTGAGGATTCACATCTTTTGGAGTGAAATTATTTCTCGTCGCCTTAATCCTAAAATGTAGGCACCTTGGCCTACAGCAGTGCCCCTTGTTTTAGATTTCCCAACAAGGAGAACAATGATTATCCATCTTGCCAAGCTCCTTCATACTCCTGTTTCAAAAAAAACAGCTCTCATTCTTCTAAACTCCCAGTTTATTCTCCCTCTCATCATTAGGCAATCCTCTCATCCCAAAGATCAATCAGTGACTTTTTAAAAATTGTTGTACTGCCTTCAACACAAGTACATTCTTCCTTAAAATAGGAGACCAAAATCGTACACAGTATTCTTGGTGTGGTTTCACCAGAGCCCTGGACATGTAGGAAAAAGAATTATCCCTGTATTTCACTCTTCTTGCAATAGCAGTCAATATGCTCCAGTGTTCTTGCAATAAAAGTCAACATGCAATTTGCTTTTCTAGTTGATTATATTTGCATACTAACATTGTGTGTAGTTTGCATGAATACACCCAACTCTCTCTAAATATCAACATTTACAAGTTTTATGTCCTTTTAAAAAATCCTTCTTTATTTTTATAACCAAAAGGGAGTAACTTCACACTTCTGAACACTATCTTCCATTTTTCACCTCATTGCCTGTTCACGTAACCTATCCATAAATTTTAGCATCCTCGATGTGTTATCCTAACATTCATATTCCCTTAACAGAACCACTTTCGGAGTCCTTGCTTTTTCATTGGTTCCCAAGTGGATCCTTCCCTACACACATTAAAGGGCTCTCAAGCCAGAAGGAGATGCACTGGGCAGGCAACATAGCCATTATGACTCATGCTTTTACTTGCAGAGAACAGTATTGGTCCTTCTAACTATCCTGTACCCTATTACAAACTACATTCATTTTGGCTGCTCCCATTGAATTGCTTCCTGCACCACAGAACCATGGTCAGTTCATTCAGCCATTTTGACTTTTCATCACAACCTGAATCATTGGCTCTTATTTCTCTCCCTACAGATGGTGCCAGACCTGAAAATTATTACCAGTGTTTCTGTTTTTTTCTGTCTGATTTCTAGCATCTGCAAAGTTTTGCTTTCGAGGGGAAATATCAACATTTATCTTCCAACCAATGCCACCAAAGTAAATTAAATTATTATTTATCTCAAATTTTTTTTTGTTGGATTTGCTACGCACAAATTTTAAATAGAATATTAAAAAATGCCATAAAAATGCAAGTTCTTCCTTTCACTTCAAATATTCAGTATTTCCAACTTTATTTTCTTAACTTTAATTAAATTCATTTACTCAACATTCTGTTTCTGTAAACTTGTCCAATATAGTTTATCTTTTCATCATCTTAATTATGTATAGCTTCTGTTGTTCATTCACCATTTTCCATTGCCTTACTGAAATTATGTTTATATCATCTAACAGTTTTCCATTAAACAGTTTGCTCATCATTTGCCCACCATTCTTCACTTTATGATGGAGCATCTGTTATTTCTACCATCCCACAGTCTCTCCAACGTCTGGAGTATAATGAGATGCATGCTAATCTTCAATTTCTCAGCTGCAATAGTAGTGTAAAGAATAAGGAAGATTTACCAAAACAAAATCTTGTCTTTGGACTTTATAGCTATTATGCATTTTTTGTTTTAGTTTACATAAATCCTATCGTTGTGAAATGTCACTTTACAGTGAAAATACAAGGGCTCTATTCAAAGAAAAATGACCAGTTGAGTGGCTATAAATTTAATTTCCTTATCTTAACACTGACAGATATGACCCCACAAGAAAAGAAACATGATTTGGAACACAAGCTTCATTGTTACATGATATATCATCCCCACAGGACTAACTGAATTCTACCCAGTTCATTTTCAATGTGAGGAGATGTTGTTCGATACATGTTGGTTTCACGTTTCATGCGAACCATTCTTTGTTTTCTTACATCACAGCTTTAGTCCTCACATATACGCAATAACTTTATTGTCAGAAACTGGAAAACACCAGTCAACCAAACATTTTATCCCACTTGTAGAGTGGAGAGAGGTCCTTTTTGATTCAATAGATTTGAAATATCTTGACTGGAAATTCCTTTTGACTGAAACAATTCACTTCCCCCTCAGGCCCAAAGCTGCTGATTAGAAATTCTGAAAGATCTGCATTATTGTAGTTTATGGTTAGACTTTGTGAAAAATTACTGAATTGAATATCCACAAAATTACAAACCATAGCATCTAATCATATGGTGAAAGATAAGTTTTTCAGAGCTGATATGATCAGAATCATAGAAGCTGAATGTATGAGCCTTCCCAGACTGTGATTGGCTAACAAAAGGGGCATTGAATTTTATTGTATTTCTGGTAAGCAAATACTGAGAAATTCCTACATTCCAAACTAGTTGTGGCAAATTTCAGACCTCAGTCTGTGACTGAGGCTAGTTCACAACCAACATTTGTTTGCAAGGTTTGTGAAGGTTTGTTCACAACCAAAATAACATCACAAGGGCAGTTATGTTATGGACACATCCTACCTAAAATGAATAGCAAATGTCTGACCATACACACACACTTATAGATTTAAACTGCAAAATAATACTAAGCTGCTCTTTTTCCCTTTCCATGTTAAATTTTCGCAATGATGAATTTACACACTGTTTAAATGTAATCAACAATGTTCATCCTCCATGATTTAAACTGGCAATAGATAACTTTAAGGATAAAATCAAAACCAACATTGTACACATACACCACAAAATCATGAGACTCTAGTTAAACAATTTCCAGCAGTTCAAAGAAACGAACTAATTTGGCAATTCTTCGAGCTTCTTTTAAATAGAAAGTTAAATGCTGATCTCTAATGGCTAGGACAACTTATCTATTTTGGTGTTAGTCATAAGCAAAACTAAAAGTTAAGATTTGTGTTATTATTGTGGTGGAGTTGGGCAAGAGATTTTATGATACTGGGCTCTTTATCTCTAAAGTTCAGACAAGCGAGAAAGTCAACAACTTCCGTTTGAACAGGATATGCAGATACAATTTCAGAAACAGTAACTAGCTGGTTCCCTCAGTGCTGAGCATACTGTTTCCCTCAATATATTTTACTTTCCTATTCTGGCCCTGCCAGTCCTCAAATGCAGCATATGCCATTCATTGCCTTTCCAATATAGTTGATTACATGACAAGGAACCATCTTGTTGTATTATTCAGACTTTGTTGAGCAAATCATCAAGGCGTTGGAAATGTTTTACAAAGAGGAATGGAGGGAGGTCAAAGTCTGCTTTCAAAATAAATTTTAAGGGCTTGTCTGCCTACAAGGATGGTACACTATCTGACCTCTTCTTCACTGATCAATTCTCAGACAAGACACTGATGAATAATGATGTAGACAGGGTGGTGAAGAAGTCATTTAGAATGCTTACCTTCACTGGTCAGAGCACTGAGTATAGGAGTTGGGATGTCATGTTGTGGCTGTTATGCAGGATGTTGGTGAGGCCACTTGTTAGAGTACTGTGTACAGTTCTGGTTGCCCTGCTATAAGAAGGATATTATTAAATTGGAAAGTGTGCAGAAAAAATTTACACAAATGTTACCAGGACTGGAGGATTTGAATTACAAGGAAAGGCTGGATAGGCTTGGACTTTTTTCTCTGGGTCATAGGAGGTTGCCAGGTGACCATATAGAGGTTTATAAAATCATGGATTGCACAGATAAGGTGAATAGCAAAAGTCTTTTCCCTTTGATAGGTGAGTTCAAAACTGGAGGGCCCATTTTTAAGGTGTGAGGAGAAAGATTTAAAAGGGACCTGAGGGACAATCTTTTCACACAGAGGGTGATTCATATGTGGAATGAAGTGGTCAAGGAAGCGGTAGATGCAGGTACAGTTATGATGTTTAAAACATATTTGGGCAGGTACATGAATAGGAAAGGTAGAGAAGGATTTAGGCCAAATGCAGGGACTGGTTTAGTTTGGGAAAACTGGTCAGCATGGACAAGTTGGACCTAAGGGTCTGTTTCCTTGTTAAACGACTCTATGACTCATTCCATCACGGGTTACGCTTAAAGACTATGGGAGCAGTGATATAAATCATATACATTACCCATGTCATGTCATATGAACGAGTCTCTGGCTCATCATGGAAGCAAGAGCATCATCCCTTCCAAGCAGGGGCAGTGTGTCTGGTAGTTAGCAACCATCAAAATAACAAACACAATCTAACAGAGAATACAATTAGCCTGGTGATGATACTGTGGGCAGTTTTACATTCTGCTGCATAAATTACTCGTGCTGATTCGGATTATTTCTTTCTAGAATTAACTGTACAGTGAAAGCTGATCTAAAGTCACAGTGCAGGTACTATGGTTCACCACTTTTTTTTTTAAATTAGTGAATGAATTTCTTATCTGTTCTTACACACAGTGAAAAAGGAATCAAAATGATTCTGCTTACAGGCTGTTGCATATTGCATGCAGCTATTGCCTGAAAGTCAGTTTTTCCTTTGAATAGACAGCTCTAGGGAATAAAAATTGTCAGGAAGTCTGAACACTCTCTGTATCACATTATGTAATCTCTTTCACAGTGCTTTGAGCTGGAAGCCTGCAAAGCATCACTTTCAAAAGGGAGGCTCATAAAGGATTGCTCCAATTAGCTTAATGGATCTGTAAAGCAATGCTGCACATCTGAAAATTCTTTATCTGCCCATGACATTTCAATTATTAATATTTGATAAATAAATTGATACATTATGTCATTAAAATGTCTACAAAGGTCAGTATGAATATTGCAAATATTTGCACAAATGTGTAACAATAGAAATTATTATTGGCGATGACATTGAATGTTCACACTATCAGAAAATGGAGAGCATATTATCGCCTCCATAGATCTTCAGCCTTCTGTGCTGTACATCCTATGGGTGGAATTTTCCTCTTGTAGGTGTGATGACAGCAATGGTGGGTAATGTCAAAATAAATTTTCCTGATTTCTCCTCAAGCCTTAAATGGCAACTTCTGAATCTTACTCCTGGGGGTTAACTGTGATTTTCACAAAATTGCATCTCATTAAAACCACAACTCACTCTATTTACACCTCTCATCTCCTCCACAGAGAAACAAAATGGCAAAAGATTCTTGCCAAGTAATATAGAGTTGTACCAGCTCATTGAGTGCACGGTGGGCTTTCGTGCTCCTTCCGAATAATGACACTGTATGGTTCAGGGCAACCATCCTTCTCAACCCTTCACCCATGTAGTTCCACATTAACAAACCATGAGCTTCATCATGCCATCATGCCTGCTGTCAGACCAACTCAGACCCACTTTAGGTCATCAATACTTTATTTTGAAGCTGACGAACACTTAGAGCCTACATGCTTCTTTTGAGTTGCAATGCAAGCAGGGACAACCGTGCACCTTGTGTATACTAATAGGATTCTTCTGCACTGACACAAACACACACATCTAATGATACCTGATAAGTGAGTGCTCTCTCACTTTAGCACTTACATGTAATCTGACAGCCTCTGTTTTTTCACACTGCTTTCTTATCAACGACTTGCTTTAGCAGGTGGTTACAGGCTGCCAGTCTCTGAGGTTTAGGAGTGTAGGAATAAGAGCAGGCCAAACAGCTCATCAAGGCTGCTCCATCATGGCTGATCAAACACGTCCAAGCCTTTTACCCACACTATCCCTTTAACCAATTGTATCATTGACAATTTAGAATGTATCATTCTATGTTAAACTTGCTCAAAGACTGAACTTCTGCAATCTTCTTCGAGACAGCATTCCAAAGTATCACCATCCTCTGAGTAAAAACATTTCATTCCAAATGGCATCCTCCATGTTTTTAAATTGTGTGCCCTGGTCCTAAATTTCCCAAACATGGGAAATATCTTCCCTGCATCTACCCTGCCTATCCCTTTATGTATGTAATTTGTAAGTTTCATTGAAATCACCTCTCATTCTTTGATTATCAGCAGCATATAACCAAACACTGTTCATTGGTTAGTCTCACCATCCCAGGAACAAGCCTGGTGAACCTTTTGTTGCACTATCTCTGTGATAATAATACCTTTTCTGAAATAAGGGGACCAATTCTATTAGTCTTGGATGTAGGTTTGCTCGCTGAGCTGGAAGGTTTGTTTTCAGATGTTTCATCTCCATACTAGGCAACATCTTCAGTGAGCCTCCGAATTATGCACTGATGGGGTAGCCCACTTTCTATTTATATGTTTGAGTTTCCTAGGGTTGGTGATATCATTTCCTGTGGTGACATCATTTCCTATGGTGATGTCATTTCCTGTTCTTTTTCTTAGGGGGGCTGGTAAAGGAGATCCAAGTTAATGTGTTTGTTGATTGAGTTCCGGTTGGAATGCCATGCTTCTAGGAATTTCGTGCATGTCTCTGCTTGGCTTGTCCAAGGATGGATTGATGTGTTGTCCCAGTCGAAGTGGTGTCCTTCCCCATCCATATGTAAGGATACTAGTGAGAGTGGGTCATGTCGTTTTGTATACAGACAAGTAAAACTAATGTCATTTACAAAATACCTTGCAACAACTGTAACAAACACTACATTGGACAAACAGGCAGAAAACTAGCCACCTGGTTACATGAACATCAACTAGACACAAAACAACATGACCCACTCTCACTAGCACCCCTACATATGGATGAGGAAGAACACCACTTAGACTAGGACAACATATCCATCCTAGGACTAGCCAAACAGAAATATGCATGGGAATTTCTAGAAGCATGACACTCCAACCAGAACTCTATCGACAAACACATTGACTTGGATCCCATTTACCACCCCCTGAGAAAAAGAACCAGAAATGACATCACCATAGGAAATGATGTAACCACTGGAAATGACATCACCGACCCTAGGAAACTCAAACATATAAATAGTGGGCTGCACCACCATTGCTTCATTCAGAGGTTCACTGAAGATTTTGCCTAGTATGGTAATGAAATGCCTGAAAACAAATCTTCCAGCTCATCAAGCAAACCTACATCCAGAACCTCAACCTGAGCTACAAACTTCTCAAAACTCCATTAGTCTTTCTAATAGTTGCTGCACTTGCATGGTAGGCCTCATTGACCTCTTATCAAGCCCCTTTACACATTTAAACTTTTCAACCTCTTGCCATTTAAGAAATACTCTGCACATTTGTTCTTCTAAACATGTATGATAATCTCGCATTTTTCCATATTATTTTCCATCTTCTATGTTGTTCTTCAATCACTAAGTCTGCCCAAATCCTCCTGAAAACCTTTTACATCTTCCTCACAATGCACATTTCTGCCTCGCTTTGTGTCAGCTGCAAATTTGGAAATACTACATTTGGTGCACACATCCGAATAATTGATATATTATATCCAAGTATTGATCCTTGCCATACCCTACTCATCACAGCCTACCAATGTAAGAGCAACTCATTTATTCCTACTCTTTTTTTGTTCTGTCTGTTAATCAATCTTTAATGCATGCCAGTCCATTACCTCCCAAATCATATGCTTTAATTTTGCTAAACAACCTCCTTTGGAGGATCCAAATTAAAAACCTCCTGAAAATCCAAATATGTGACAACCATCAACTCCACTTTATCAATTTTGCTAGTAATTTTCCCAAAAATGTCCAACAAGATTGTGAAATATAATTTTCCATTCGCAAACTGAAGTTGACTTTGCCCATTCAGATCACTTTTGTCCATGTGTCCATTTAGCATTTTCCTTCTGATAGATTCTAACACTTCCCTAGTACCAATGTAAGATTGATGGGTCTATAGTTCCCTTTTTTACCCCTTGGTCTTTTTAAATATTGGGGTGATATTTTCTGCCTTTCAATTTGCAGGAATTATGCCAGAATCAATTAAACTTTAGAAGATGATTACATTCCACACTATATCTATAACTACCTCCTTTAACAATCTGTGATGTAAATCCTCAGGGACCTATTAATTTTCAACCCTATTAATTTCTCCAGACACAATCTTCATAATTGTCCTAATTCCCTTCAAATCTTCATTTTCCCTTGACACTTGAATTTGAAATTTTGGAAGATTTCTTATATCTCCCTTAGTGAAGACAGACACAAAATAATCATTTAGATCCTTACCATTTATTTATTCCCTATTATAAATCCTTCTAACTTTTCTTTTAATGGGCCCACATTCATCTTAACCAAATCTTTCCTAATTAGATACATGTAGAAGATTATAGTCCATTTTTGTGTTCTTTTGCTAGATTGTAATTATATTCCATTCTTACTTTATCTATCAGTTTTTTTGGTCCTCCTTTGTATTCTGAGCATTCCGTTATACTCAGATTTATTACCATTTCTGGCCACTTTATAAGACTTTTTTGTCTTATGCACTCCTTACCTTTCATTGTCAGCCATGGTTGACTGACTTTGTTGTTGTTTTGCACCTTGAAGGAATATATACTTGCTGTAAGCTATGTAGCAGTTCTTTAAAGATGTCCGCTTCCTATGCACTGTTATGCCTTTCCCAATCCAGCTCCGCCAAGTTGTAACTCATGTTTTTATAATTTCCCTTACTCAGTTTTAGCACCCTTGCTTCAAGGGTGAACTACATTACTTTCAAACATAATGCAAATTTCTTGCATTTCTGTGCTTTCTTTTTACATAGAGGGAGATGCAGGCAGCCTATCACAGTGGAGCACATTGAATCATCAATCTATCAGTCAGACAGATAGTCATGGAACTGTATGGCACTTTGCTGCATCGAAATCAGAAGTGCAGCATGTGTCAACAGCTTACGGGGTAAACACACCGCATGTGGCTCAAGCAAATATGCAGCATGTGCTCCAGAACCAGAGGTCACAGTCTGAGAATACAAGGCAGGCCAGTTAGGACTGAAATGAGGAGAAATTTCTTCACACAGTGAGTGGTGAGCCTATGGAGTTCTCTATCACAGAAAATTGTCAAGGCTAAAGCTTTGAATGCTTTCAAGAAGGAGCAAATTCTTAGTCCTAAAGGGGTCAAAAGGAACAGAATTGTAATGTTGTAGAACAGAGACAAAAGTGTTCAGGAACATAATTCTTTGAAGTTTTTATCACATATTGATAGGTTGGTTAAGATGGTGTTTGGCATGCTTGCCTTCTGACTCTACGGTACTGAGTTGAATGATCATACTTAGTGATTGGGTAGGCACAAAAGGCCAGATGGCCTACTCCTGCTCCTACTTTCTATGTTTCTATAAATGACCATGTGAGACAGTCAAAGGGAAGAGTCCTTAGTGGGGTGAAGGGGTAGATTATCACAGTCAGTTAAATCACTCATCCAATTATACTACTGGCTGTTGGCCACAATTAGTCCTTCTAATCAAGTCCAAGTTGGGCATCTGCATGGATATGGGACACATCACTGAGACGTCTTTCACCTTCCTGCTGGGTCAGTTGGCAGGGTTTCCTTTGGCATTCAGAAGGGAAAAGGACTGCACTCCTCTCCACCAGCCCAGATAGCAGCACCTCAAGGTTTTCAAAACACTGAGCCAGCTCCCCTTTCCTCTGAGACATTTTCTGTGTCGAGCACTATAGTTTGCTTCTAAGATTTACTTTCCTGAAGATAGATTGTTTAAATTGTAATCATATACCATTGATGGACAATATAAACTCTGAATAGATTTGCATGCATGCTCCAATTTTATAGGGTGAAAACCTGACCACTATATTGGACAATGGTATCATGGCCATGAACAGCATGCTTACATCATTGTAAGACATTAAAGTTGAGCCTGGGAGAGATTACTGATCTGTTATTGTTTACATGATTGCTGTTTTTTATTCATGCTTGCTTTGTAAGGATAGCCAATCTTATTTAAAAACTCTGGAGAACATAGATCTGCATTAGAAAATACTTCAGAATAGGACATCCAGACCATGAAAGCAGTGGTGAAAAAGCTTATAACCTTAATCTATATGTAGCTATTGGGAAAATGAGGTGCTCTAGAGTGTACACTATGTGGTAATCATAAAAATATTGTTTCATATGCCATGGAGTAAGGTTCTGATTTTTTCTGAAGTTATGGTAAGTTTCCTGATGGTGTGGAAGATCAGATTACTGACTTCCTGCTACAGGGCATCCAATCAGCTAATCCTGTCTTTGAATGCAATTTCCAGTCAGAGGCTTAGAATAATCAGCCAGCTATAATGCAAAGTTGAGCTGTAGCTAAATTCTGGAACTACCCTTCACCCTGTTTATACTGAATTCAGAACAGAATCCTGAAATAGGTATTGCGTAAATGCAAGGCTTTCTCTTTTATCAATAACAAATTAAAATAGTGATATATGTTTATCCACATTCATCTTCATTATTTGCTAAATCACCTACTTGTCAGTCATTATTCATTTTTTTGACAAATGTGTCATGATATTTTTGTGTTAATTCACATAACTTAATTCAGTGAAAACAACTGAATGAATGGCTTGTACAGATTTTTTTTTACATCAAAACAACCTCTCTTCATTGTTATTAAAATCAATGATGTTGTAACCATAGTTGCTTTTAGATGTTCCCTCCCCATCTTTATTTTAATTTAGACATTGCTGTTGTGCATGAGTCACCTCTCAGTGGAGTTGAACACACTGGTGTATGATCCTCAAAGAAAGATCGACAAAGATGTTTCTGATGTTATAATGAAGTCACATTTGCAAACAGCTTGGGGATTGTCAAGACAGTACCATTGCACTTTTAAAAAATCATGAGATGTGGTCATTGCTGGCTGAACAGCATTTATGACCCATCCATAACTGGCCTTGAGGTGGTGGTGGTGGTGAGGTGCCTTCTTGCACCACTGTAGTCCATTTGGTGTAGGTAAGGAGGCACGGTGGCACAGTGGTTAGCACTGCTGCCTCACAGCGCCAGAGACCCGGGTTCAATTCCTGCCTCAGGCGACTGACTGTGTGGAGTTTGCACATTCTCCCCGTGTCTGCGTGGGTTTCCTCTGGGTGCTCCGGTTTCCTCCCACAATCCAAAGATGTGCAGGTCAGGTGAATTGGCCATCCTAAATTGTCCGTAGTGTAGGTAAGGGGTAGGGGTATGGGTGGGTTGTGCTTCGGCGGGGCGGTGTGGACTTGTTGGGCCGAAGGGCCTGTTTCCACACTGTAACTAATCTAATCTAAGGAGTCAGCATCAGCTGTTTTTGAAATTTGCATCACAGCTAGACTGGATGGTTAAGAAGGCTTTTAGCATGCTTGCCTTCATTGCTCAGAATTTTGAGTATGGGAGTTGGGATGCCATGTTTAAGTTGTACAGGATGTTGGTAAGGCCTCTTCTGGACTATTGTGTGTTGTTCTGGTCGCCCTGTTCTAGGAAGGATATTATTAAATTGGAGAGGGTGCAGAACAAAATTACCAGGATATTGCCGGGAATGGAAGGTTTGAGTTATATGTAGAGGCTGGCTAGGCTGGAACATTTTTCACTGGAGCGGGGGAGGTTGGGGGATGACTTTACTGAGGTTTATAAAATCATGAAGGGTACAGGTAAGGTAAATAGTAAAGTTCTTTCCCCGAAGTTGGGGGAGTTCAAAATTAGGGGGCATATTTTTAAGGTGAGAGGAAAAGGATTTAAAAAAGACATGAGGGGCAATATTTTTACATAGAGAGTGGTTAGTGTTTGGAATGAACTGGCAGAGAAAGTGATAGATGCAGGTACAGTTCTGACATTTAAAAGACATTTGGAAAAGTTCATGAATAGGAAGGGGTTGGAGGGATATGGGCCAAGCGCAGGCAACTGGGACTAGTTTAGCTTGGTAATATGGTCAGCATGGACTAGTTGGACCGAAGGGTCTGTTTCCATGTTGAATGACTCTGTGTGTCTGATTTTACTGTTTTTAGTTTGTTAGGACTTCTGGCCTTTGATGAATGGCTTCACAATAGCTGGGCTGTGGTTAATTTGCTGGACTCATTAAGGCCAACTGAAGGCAAGAAGGGTAAGTGCCCAGACTTTGGTCTAGCTGACTTTGGGATTATTGCCAGCTGGGGGAGCATACAGGAACCAATGATCCGAATACTGTAATAAACCCAATTTAAAAGTAACTTCAGTCTGCTAAAACTGTTTGACTTATACTTAGTGGAATTACAACTCCACTTCAAAAGAACTTTGCTGTCTGCAACGGATTTTGGAACGTCTTAAAGTTGCAAAAGATATCTCTAATCTATTGCATTTTGTTTAATGGTATGATAAAGCTACAACTCTCAATAGTTCTGTATTACAGCTTCAGATATTCACAATTCAACTGTTTACACAATAGTCACACTCTTCTATTTGGGAAAAGTCCTCTGAACTTTAGCACATTCCAGGGCACCCTATGCAAATACTGGCACATTACCCAGGGGACCCTCTTTCGATGATTGATACAGTTCCAGTGACCCAGTTAGAAACATCTAATCCAATGACACAAAGATAGAATAGTTATAGCTTGGCATACTGACTAATTTTACCATTTACCTCAGAGTAGCAGAGGTAACTAAAGTAGGCAATGCAGAAAATTAGTTGACATTTTCTCTACCACCTCCATTTTAATAAAATTAATTAAAGAACAAAGATTGTGGATTTCACTGAAGTAGTTGCAGCTTCATCAACACCATTCCTGTCACCTTGTTATCATCTTTAATCACTTCCAGGCTCCATCTGGCACATTCTACAAATTCCTCTGGGATTATTAGAAACTACAACAAGGGAAAGACTGAGAAAATGTTTATCAGACGTTTCTTGCATAATGAAGCGGCAACATTCAACTATTAGATCACAATTATTGTGCCCAAGGATCATTGCAAAAATACATTTTCCACAAAATTTAAATACAGGTGCAACTATTGAACTTGCCTAAGTGCAATATATAAAACAGTATCACTTAATAACATACCCTTTCTTTATGTTGCTATTTTAATGGAATTGTTGCAGACTGCATTGAGAAAAATACTAGTATATGCTAAATTGTAAGCAGTCATTATTAAACTAACTTCTTTTCGCTTTCCAATCAGAGAGGGAGGTGCAACAACTAGCTCAGTTCTTATAATGTACCCCAGTCACAAAACACTCCAAGCACAGAGACAACACTGATTGGTCAATAGTGATCAAAGAGTTAAAGGCATAAGAACAGAAAGATCAACTAGAAGGCAAAGAGCAGGGAATTTGGGAAAAACATTCCAGAATGTCATGATTGAAAATTCTGCAGTTGACAATGAAGTGGTGAGGAGAGCCCAAAAGAAGCCAAAAGCAGAACAATGTGCTGAAGTACCCATACAGAAATGTGTATAATCACAGGGATTATTTTTTACCAGCAATCAGCTATGTATGAATTTCTGGAAGTTTTATATAGGGCTTGTCTCTAGTAACACTAGTGAACGTTCTCATGCAGTTCCCTGCTGCTGACATCTTTATGTATGCAACATGCCTCTATCATACCCTTCTCATGCAATCTGGCATTCACCAGCAACGGAAGTGCTCGACACTCCCAGGACCTTCCAGGATTCATTTCACTGGCATCATATTTAAATCACAACGTTGTACCAAATCACATGCTGCAAACCAGGAACTAACGTTCACAATGTGTTGTTGCACAATTTGAAAGGACAGATCTAACAAAGGGAAGTTAGCATCTGACTTCTCCGTTAGACACCTGATGGTAGAGAGAACAACCATTCTCATTCCTCAGAACTGCCAGAGAAGAATGTCCCCCGAAGGTGCCAGCTTGGTGTGAAGTTACTACCAGTGTCAATATGGAATCTACGGTCCAGAGAAATGCTTAGCAATGCAGGAAGAAGGTTAATGACCTTCTGCACTCTGTAAGGGTAAGTGCCAATATCTTCTTTCTGCTACCTCACACTTACTATACCTCAGTTACTGCACCCACTGCCATCAGGGTTCATTGTCTACCTCTCTCACAATTACAAGCAGCATCTTCGCTTATTCACTCTCACCCACCCCAACCACCAGACTGATGACCTTTTAGGCCCACTGTATGTCTTACTCATTCACTTGAGGCATCTCAACACATTTCCCCCATCTGCACCAGATGTGATTGCAGCACACAAAATAATATGTAAACACCCTCCTCAAAACATTGAGACATGGAAGCCTCTGACAAGGAAGACAATGAAAAGCCTCCACGTGGACCTTGCACTTCCTTAACATGATTCAGATGTATGCTGCTCAAGCCATGTGGCACACATACAGGAAGACATTGTATGTGTGGTTGCAAATATGAGAACTTCCCTCCCACCTCCAACCCCTACATTACTGAAGGAAAGCAGCATTACATAGGTTAATTTTGTGGGCACTTATAATCAAGTGTGTGACGTGAACAGCTTGTGGACTTGTGCAGGCTATTGAACCTTTGATGGTGATTATGAATTTTGGAACTAGGATTATTTCCAGCTCACTTGACATTACTTGTGCCTCAATGCCATTACTAAATCTTTGTAGTGTTGGATGATGTGGTCAAGATTACTTGCTGCCAGGGTTTTTAGTCAAAAGAATTGGTCAATACATGAGGGTTCACAATCAGAATGATTGATAATAGATGTCTTCACTGGTACTGTGAGAATGTCTATTTACTACTGCTCCTTGAAGACCATCACATCACTTACAACTTGATCCTGCTTCTTCAGAGAAAAATAAAATTTATACTTTGCCTACTCCAGGTATAGTGGGGACCATTTTTCAATTTGTGTGCTTGCGATTTGAGATGAGGAGAGGGCAACACAGGGAGCTCTTCATAGAGTGAGTCACAGGTTCAGCCTCCCAGACTAGCTGACACTCCCAACCCTTTAAGTTCCTTTCTGCCTTGTCAACCTCATTGGCTTTGACCATCTCCACTTCCCCATCCAATGCTTTTATTTAACTCTTAAGAAAAGTCATATCAGACTTGAAATGTTAACTCTGTTTCTCTCTCCCAGATACTACCAGACTTAGGGAATTGCTCCACCTTTCTCTGTGTTTTTCCCAGCCTCTGCAGTGTTTTATCGTTATTTGAATCTTTTGCATAACTGCTCAACTCCCCATTTTACACAGTAATCTCAAGGAATACAGCTTGGTCATGCCTAACATGTAGCGTCTCCCTATGAAGACAGGGTACTAGTGATCGTCAATGATTCCCCCTCTTGCACTACCCAAAGCTCTCCCATACTCAATTGTTTCCCAGCCTCATGTGTTGAGTTGTTCTCCCCTCATAATTATTCTGTCCCCTGCATCCCAGCATGCTGTCTCCAATTACCACAGTTGACTTCCCCAGCATTTCTACAATATTGATGCCAAACAACTCCCCCCTTTCAATAAATAGATTCCAGGATTGGCTGTGGCCTTTTGGCTGACTTGGAAAGACAGACCTAGCAGATGAGTGACATCGGTGCAGCTCCCGACTGACTTACCACTAATCCATGGATAGGTTCCACTGAACCCATTCCCCCCAAATTGTAATGCTATGAACCTCCTGACAGTAATCAGCCCAAGTGCCCAACTGGCTACGTCCAAACTCCTGGACTAAGATCAGACGATGTCCTTGACTCATTATGGTAGAACACCCAACTGAATACGGTCCGCCTTGATTTGACTGAGGACTACTCTAGTAAACTTTGGAACACAGCCATATGGTTGAAGCTCGTGCTGTGTATTTACTGAGTAATGCTGCATGTGTGATATTTCCATAGCAATGCTGTACAACAACTTGTCTTCCCCTTGAATGATCATTGCTGACAAATATTACAAGCTGCCTGATTTTGTGACTGTGCTAAAAGGCAATGAAAGGCAGGCATCCTGTGAGGTTGTAAGCTCTGGCTTATGTGCAAATTTCAATAAAGACAAGGTAATGATGCTATGAGCATCGAAGTAGGTGCAAATTGATTTTACACTAAGAAAGAAAACAAGGAGCTCTAAGTCACACCTTGCTCTGATGCATGAGGTGGGTACCTGACCCTTTGAGCAAAATGGGAGAAAGTGAGGACTGCAGATGTTGGAGACCAGAGTTGAAAAATGTGGTGCTGGAAAAACACAGCAGGCCAGGCAGCATCCAAGGAGCAGGAGAATCAACGTTTTGGGCATAAGCCCTTCTTCAGGAATCTTTGAACAAAATGTACTGACAGCAGCATTGCAGGGTAAGGTGTTGGTGTGCTGAAAAGTACAGTATTGAAGAGGCGAGTTGCATTATAAATGAACTGGAGATGGGTCAAGATGATGTGTGGTAAGGCTGGTGTGTGTCTGATGCCAACCTCAGTGGATGAAGGATGCAGGTACTCAATGCCCATAGAGTGTCTCCTGTAGTAGTGGAGTCTGCTGGCAAAGCTGGAGGCCCACAGAAACAAGGAATGAGATGGAGCCACCAGGTCCCTGTTCTGACTCTCTTGTTGGGAATTGTCACTGTCCAGATTTTCTCAACGATTTGGGAGAACATGAAATTGTACAGACTGTGGTGGGGTAAAGTAAGTATGAGATGCTAATGCACGTAATAGTCCTCTTACCGCTCACAAGAGAGATCCTCTCCTCACTGTTCAAACCTTGGGTGGAGAATTGGACTTTTCTTCCTTGTCATTGCAAATCTCATTCTTCCAGTCGTTCCCAGATTGGTCAGGGGCTGGGTAAATTCCACTAATAGATTTCTATTGTCATTGCTGCTGTATTTACTCAATAAACTGTAAAATTCATCAAATGAAAAATATCCACCATAATTTTAAACTAATAATGTGATGTAAAAATGTGATGTTGAATAAACGAACAATTGAAGTCCATCACTTAATCTATTCAAGATTGCAAATGAGCTTTTAATGACTTTACAAATACAAATTTAGTAAACTGTAAGTTTGGCTCCATTTTTTATGGATATATTTTGTATTTTCACTACAGATCCAGCCATCAACTAAGAGGTTGTGCATAAGTAAAATACTGCAGACACTGGAATTCTGAAATAGAAACAGAAAATTCTGGAAGGAGCTTTGGTAGCATCTACAGAGGGAAAGAGCATTAACATTTCAAGTTGACCTTTTCTCAGTTCTGATGAAAGTTAGTCATTGATCTGAAAGGTTAAATCTGTTTTCCTCCATAGATATTGTCTGGCCTACTCTGAAATTGAGCATGTCTGCTTACATGTCTCTGCCAATTTTGCTCCATGTGCAACTCATACCAGATTCCTAAGCATGCACCTGGATAATTCTCTGATTGTCCTAAACTTCTTGTGCAGACAGACTTGATCTCTCTTCGATGGATCTCATTCACTGATAAAACCAAATATGCTATTACTCAAGTATAGTTTGGATTTGGGGAGATCAACATTGATAAGCAAATTCCCAGGATTTGCAATAAAAAATTCTCTTTTATCCCAGCAACACAACAGTAAATATATGAAAAGTTGGCAAAGCGAAGCCTCAGGTTAGCAATGTGCTAGCACAACACACCATTACCAGTCTTCAAAACAAGACCAAAATAGAAGTGTTTTTGATATTGATCTGAGTATTCCAGACTTAGTCCTTTATTCATATTTCAGGAAAAGTTATATTTTCAAATTTATATATTTCACAATTGCTACAAATAACTGAGGTTGACTGGCTGTTTCTTAATATTCAATCATTCTTGCCCCTGATGTACTTTGTTTCTTTTTCTATCATGAAGGAAACCAAACGATTTAGAATGAAAGACTAGAGCAAATCTTGTTAATAATGAGAGAAATGCAACAAAATGATTCAAGAAATTTCTTTAAAACTCCACTTATTGAGCATTGGAATTCTCAAGTTTGAGGATATATCTGATCTTTCAGGATATAACAGATTCTACCTCTCAAGAAGATCAGAATGCTTCCATTCCCTCGGAAGACATTTAGCTCTTAACAAACACCACCTAAGACAAATTAGTTTGTTATTAATCACATTGTTGCCTGTGGGACATTGCTGTGTACAATCTGGCTGCTGTATTTGCCAATCCTCCAACAATAAGTGTTTCATTACTATGAAGCAGTTTGTGACATCTTCCAAACGGGTATTGTAGTAACATAGATTCTCTTTTTTTGTTCATTCGTTGTCAGAAAGAATGCTATTCAGACAGCAAGTGAAAGCTCTATGCCTATTTTGTCAATAACAATATTTTGTGATGTTCTTATGGTTAGTAATCAAGCCCAAAAGATAGGGATATCATATATTATAAATGATTAATTTTAAAGTTAAATTATTTAAAAAGTTGAATGTGTTTCCAATGTTTTTATGTGGATACATGTTTATTTGAACTAAAATGCAGCACCTCTCAGTACTGAGGATCCGGGTTCAATTCCAGCCTCGGGCAACTGTCAGTGTGGAGATTGCATATTCTCCTCGTGTTTGCTTAAGTTTCCTCTGGGTGCTCCAGTTTCCTCCCACAGTCCAATGATATGCAGGTTAGATGGATTTGCCATGCTAAATTGCCCCTTGGTGTCCAGGGATGTGTAGGTTAGGTGGGTTAGCCAGAGTAAATAAACAGTTAGGGCGATAGGGTGGGGGGGTTCTGGGTCTGGGTGGGATGCTCTTCAAAGGGTTGCTGCAGACTCAATGGGCCGAATGGTCTAACTCTGCACTGTGGAAATTCGATGTAAATCCTTAACTTATTGAGGAAATATAAGCCTCACCTATGCAAGCTCACCTATGTTCATCACCTTTGAAATCAAATTTGCCTCCAAAACTTTGAGAGTTCATGAATTAAATCACAGCTTTTCCAATTGCTAAATTTCTTCCCGAAATGTGTTTACTAGTTTTCTGAGCTCTTTCTCCTGCAGGCTTATTTCTATCCCTTAAGTGGTCTGTTTCTCTTACTCAGCCTTCTCATTATTCGTTCTTCTGACTTTCTCATTTGAGTCACTCCTTCCTCATTTGCAATAATGGGATAAATCCGTCTCTTCACAATCTCAACATCAGGAAGCAAAAGCACCTCAATTATTTCATCAAAACTGGAATACGTTTTTGTAACCCAAATTAGAACCATCTTTCAAACCAATACAGTATGTTTACAGTTACATGTTTCACTTCTGAACCTTTTGCTGTATTTTCTCTGTAATTTCAAATGCCAATAAATCTGGCAACTATTTTGCAGAAGTGATTCGTTACCTCTTATCCTTACAAATTCCTGCTTTGTCAAGAAGCCCGCAATCAGGAGAGATCAAATGATTATTAATGCTTTAGTTGTTCCCATGTTTGACGACTAAATGGTTCTTTTGTGCACCTGGCAATATTCCTGATGTTAAGATACTTCAGTCATATGTTTATCTGATATAGTTTTTCCTTCAGGATCTTTGCCTTCAGGAGCTAATAAAACCTGTAGTATATTTCCCCTGTCATAAGAAATAAGAGAGAAAGCTTTTAAATAATCAGATTGGGACTCCATTGCTTACCAAACCATCAGTGCTCTTTCAATAAATGAAGCAGTACTACCTTCTCAAGATTCCCACTACCAAACAAAATGGGATTTAACCCTGTCCTAATACTAAACTATCCTTTCAGCTGTGTGGAATTGAAAAATGATTTAGAGTCATAGAGATGTACAGCATGGAAACAGACCCTTTGGTCCAACTCGTCCATGCTGACCAGATATCCTAACCCAATCTAGTCACCTGGCCCATATCTCTCCAACCCTTTCTATTCAAATACCCATCCAAATGCCTTTTAAATGTTGCAATTGTACTAGCCTCCACCACTTCATCTGGCTCCATCCATACACATACCACCCTCTGAATGAAAAAGTTGCCCCTTAGGTATTTTTTATATCTTTCCCCTCTCACCCTAAACCTATACCCTCTAATTCTGGATTCCCCCACCCCAGGGAAAAGACTTTGTCTATATATCATATCCATGCCCCTCAATTTCCATCTGAAATTTAAAAGTTGTTGTTAATTTCATGCTTCCATGATATGTAGCTGTCTCCATCAAGGCCAGTATTTCTTGCCGATTTATAATTGACCTTGAACTGTGCGAATTGCTAGGCCATTTCAGGGGACAGTTAAGGATCAAGATTTAGAGTCTGACCAGACCAGATGGTAGCTTCTCTTCCCTAAAGGGCATTAGTGAACCAGATGGGCATTAATATTAATCAATGAATATTTCCATGATTACCATTATTGGGACTATGTTTCAATTGAGAACTATTGATTGAATTACCATTATTGGGACTATGTTTCAGTTGAGAACTATTGATTGAATTCAAATTCCTCCAGCTGTACAGTTGAATTTTGAACCCATGTCCAGAGCTCTGGAATGCTAGACAGTGACATTAGCACGACACCACCTTTCCAAAACATTTGCATTGAGGGACAGCATTTGAAAATGAGTGAAGGGGAAGAGAAACAAAGAAAAACAGAAAGTGCTGAAGAAACCCAACAGTTCCAGCAGCAACTGTGAAGAGAAAAACACATTTAGAGTTCAGTGACCCTCCATCAGAACTGAAAGCAACTAGGAAATTGTGATATTTATGTTGATAATGGAGGTTTGATTGGGAGGGGTTTGGATTGAGACAGCTAGATAGAAGACAGTGTCTCGACATAGAGAAAAAAAAGTGAAGCAGACAAAGGAATTGTTGATAGGAGCCCAGGGAAGAAGTAATATTGGAGACTGTGAGTACTTGAAAATGGGCTGGCTGTACTGTCAGCAACCCATACCAGACAGGACCTGGGGCAGAGGGGTGATTAACAGGTATGGAGGCAGGTGGGCAAGCTCTGAAATTGTTAAACTCAATACGAAGGCTGTAAGGTGTCAAATGGACCCTGTTCAAAGTATCAAAAACTGGAAGATCATAAATTATAGAACTGAGGAAGCTATTTGGTCCAATATATATGTGCCAGTGCTGGAACTTCAACTAGACCTGATTGTTTGAAGATAATAAAGAAATTGGAAAATAATTTTTTGATAGTACAGGATTCAAGTTTTGATGAATACACATTCAAGGGGAACAGTGCTGATTGGTAGAAGCATTACCAAGGACGCACCATTAATATTGATTGAAAGTTAACAGCTAGGTTTTGTTTAAATTACAATTCAGGCATGATGCCTCTTGAGTGGTCAAGGCACTGCCCTGAGAAAAGAACCAGCTGTTAGTTATTTTCAGAATTGAAACAGGTGAAGTGTGTGTACATGTTCTTTCTGTCTGCAGAAAACAGGATGCTGTCTGTTAACATATATAGTTTATAGTACAACATAAACTCAACTGACAATCCTAAATTGCCTGACAGCATAAATCCTCACACATCCAGGATTATCCAGCAAATATTGTCCAATAGAGAATCACATCTAATGTTCGAAACTATATTACAAGTTTCACAAGAGTGGTTGGTTGGGTACGATCAGTACCTTTGTCATTGTAAACAGCAAAAGGGACATGCTGTTTGATATGATCCACCAGTCTTTTGGACATATGCTTACAGACCTGGAATCATACCAGTATTGAAATTAAAATACCACATGACTCATTTGCTTTGTTTTGAAGGCAGCCTCCCATTACTACTGCCAGTTTCACCTGTTGTTCAATTTTTTTTTCCTGATATCTTACCTCTCAAGGGTACTCTGAGGTAGACAAGGCTTGGGTCATATCTATGATCACCAATTTTGGGACTAGGTTACAGTAGCAGAACTATTAATTGGATTCAAGCTCCTCCAGCTGTCGTATTGGACTGTGAACCCATGTACAGAGCTCTGGAATGCTAGACCAGAGCCATTATCACGACACCTTTCCACAACAATTGCACTGAGGGACAGCATTTGAAAATGATTGAATGGGAAGAGAAACAAAGAAAAACAGAATGTGCTGGAGAAGCTCAGCAGGTCTGGCAGCAACTGTGGAGAGAAAAACGCAGCTAACATTTTGAGTTCAGTAACTCTTTATCAGAACTGAAAGCAGTTGGGAAATTGTGATATTTATGTTGGTTGGGAGGGGTTTGGATTGAGACAGCTTGATCAAAGACAGTGCCTAGAGAGTGTGAATAAAAGTGAAGCAGACAAAGGAATTGTTGATAGGAGCCCAGGGAAGAAATAATATTGGAGACTGTGAGTACTTGAAAATGGGCTGGCTGTGCTGTCAGCAACCCATACCAGACAGGACCTGGGGCAGAGAGGTGATTAACAGGTATGGAGGCAGGTGGGCAAGCTCTGAAATTGTTAAACTCAATACGAAGGCTGTAAGGTGTCAAATGGACCCTGTTCAAAGTATCAAAAACTGGAAGATCATAAATTATAGAACTGAGGAAGCAAATCAGCCTCATCTTATATTGAGTGGAAGAGTTCTTTTGGTAGCATCCCTTCCTCTGAGCCATTAGGTCATTCTCAAGTCCCACTTGTTCCAGAGATGTATAGTATCTATAGTGAGTGGAACTGTAAGAATCCCAATACATATTCTGACCAGTGAAGGTAGGTTTGCGGTAAACAGTAACAAAGGATCCCTGGACAATTTCTCAACTTGGACAGTTTGGAAAGGGAGTTCATCTGACTGGTCCATGTCAAACATGAATTTTACATATTGATAGAGCCCATTAAACACGTAAAGAAATTCTTACATGCAGCTGCAAATTGAAATTTAGCAAGCAGACATACCAGAAAAATGTAAAGGGTAGACAATTAGGTGTCCTTAAAGGCAAGTTTCTCTTGGAATTCAAAAAAGAAAATTATGATTTCTGGGTCAACTAAGCATCCCAAGGCCATATTTGGGCATGGTGCTGTTGAAACTGAACTCAACAGCTGAGCTTCTGATTTCAGTGCATACTGATTCACACAATAGTAAAGGGACTAGATTACCATCATACAAGTGCTGCAGTGCAAGTGTCTACAGTTTCTTTGACTGGTACACTGGTAAGCTGGCTAGCAATGTAAAATGAGCACAAGGACATTGCATTGTTGTTGATATCAAAGTCCTCCAATATCTTTGCAAATATGAAAGAATCCTTCATCATGTAGCTGGACACCTTGCTCAAAATTAGTTGTAGCAAGTCATTTGACCACTTGGCCGGTTCATGGTGTGTAGAGCCGGTCACAGTTTCTAACAATACACGTGAACAACATTTGCTGGTTAATCCTAAATATGAGACAAATTATGCTGACAGCCAAATTAGGATTGTCACCTGGTTGATAGTGTGACACACTTTTGTGCTGTATTTGTATTCTAACATTATATCCCAGCTTCAACAAAAAATGTTTAAAAATCATTATGTTTCAGTTCTAAGTATACCATAACTTTACAAAAAGGCTGAAAAGCAACATATCAGTAAAAGATAAATTCAGGATTGCTGATCAAGAAGAACTTTAAGTAATAATTGAACAATAGTAGATATGGTCTTGTTTTGAGGATTACAAAGATAATTTTTTTGCCATCATTCAGAATTATGAGTGATGTGATGGGATAAGATCGGAAAGATGAGCCAGATCAAGTAAACAGATTTCCTAATCCTTGCTGCCTTTAATCTTTTAAACTAACAATAGGTTTTTTAATCTGGGAGGAATTTACTGCCCTTTCCTGAGGCAAAGTTGGAGGCAAAGACAATTAATTCAGCAGGAAGATGCCAAAGTGAGACACTGCTGCCTTTCCCCCAATGCCCAATTAATCTGGAATAGGAAGGCTCATGAATTACTGCCAATTGAGGCCCTAAGAAAGTTATGCCCACTTAAGAGCCTCAAACCAGTGTGGTTGGTATTCAAAAGTAATTAAAGAGGCAGTCGTCATGCATATTGCCAAAAAAAAGAGAACCCTGGATCAATCTCTTCTAGGCTCTAAAAACTGTTCGATTGTTCAAAGGCACGTGGTGTGTGATTGACTTGATGTCAATGCTCTGAGCCACCACACTCACATCTGTGGCCTGGGTCTCTTGTCAATTTCCAGTCTCTGGAAGGTGCATACCAGCAGCTGCAATACTTTCCAGTGGCATTACCTGCAATGGATAGCTGCCAGCTTCAGCAGATGCTAGTGAAAGTGGGCTGTCAAGTCAACCTGCTATTGTCCATTTAAGGCAGGTAAGAGCGGAAGTCTTCCCCAAAACAAACATTGTCAAGCTCTTGATGGCTCTCCACCTGCTGGGAAAGATAGCAATTGCTAGCAGTAAACATCACTCTGAGTAGTTGGAGTACATTGAGATAACTTCATTAAAGGTGAAGAAAGCATTGTGTACCTAAAATGGAGCAATTACTCTTAAGAAATGTAGTAATAAATAAAAAGGTAATAAACATGCTAAATCTCATGGGTCACACTGGTCCAAATTGAGTGATGCAAACTATGCACATTTAATGAGTGCAGAACATAAAGAGTACATTTGCTGGAAATGGATTGACTATGACAAAATAGATATTCAGTTTATTCTGGGCTGTTAAGGACATTCTGAATCAGAACATTTCTAGCCTTAGGACATTTCAAATATCATTTTAGAATTTCCCAGCTATTCATCTTCTGTTGATTAGAGTAATGTGAATAATAAGCCTTTTCACTTGCTTCCTCTGGCACAGTTCAATCTCTGGTATTTATTTGAGGAGAATGACCCACCTCCTTGTCAGGAAATATAATTCAACTCCCACTGGTCTGTGTTCTTTGATAATCAAGGCTGAGAACATTTCCTTAGCAACTGACAGCATAGTTACTAGAGCCATTTTAATACAATGATAATAATGGAGAACTACACCATATTAGGTACATTTCTTTGCATTTTTTTTAAGCAGAAGATTCTTAGATGGATTTTCTATGTTGTAGCATTTTGTAAAATCGGAGCGCTGTTGGAGGAATTAGCATGTGTTTCCCAGTCATACATAGACAACATTGTTGGCATGGCAACAACATATAGTAATTGAGGAAATGAGCTGATGCTGCACAAAAGAATAATTGAACATTTGACATGTAATCTTTTACTTAATGTCAATTTTGGCTATTTTAATTACACATATACATTTAGCTTTAAACTATACCTTCAAAATGTAAGGTAAATTGATAGATAAAATCCATTTGTGACAAATAATACAGGAACAGAAATTTTAAAAACCAGGATAAAGGGCAACTGTAGCAGCCACTCATAAGAATACTCAACAAGTATTGCTACCTTCTTAAAAGGGAGTACCTGAATCACTCTTTCTTACTCAGTATCATCCAAACGCACTAATGAGAAATGTCAAATTACTTGAATTCTCAATTTTAGCAGCTAACATAAAAGGGAATTCAAATATTGTTTTATAGACATAAAAACGTGGTAAGAGGAGAGATTGGATGAAAAAGGCTATCTATGCACAAAATCAGAGGGAAAGATTGAGAATATTTTATTAAGAAAGAAAATGCTGCCAAAATTTATAGTTAAAGTGGAAGGATTGAGGTAGGAATATAAAGGCTACCTGCACTTAAAATTTTGAGGTACTAGGACTAGACAGGATGTATCCAAAAATGCAGATGGAATTAAAGAGGTACTGGTACCTTCCATCTGGAGAACTGCAAACTGTGCAATGTCTTACACAATAAGTCAGTTCAACCGTGACGACAGGGAAAAATGCAGAAACAATAATCCAAGGCAAAATTATCTGTTAAACAGCCAGACGAAACAGCACAGGTTTGTTAACAATTAGTGTTTAAGTAATCTGAGGAGATCAGTGGATTAATGAGGATAATGTTGTTGTTGTCATGTACATGAACTTTCAAAAGATGTTGATAAAGTACTCCACAATGCACGTGCAAATGATGCTGCCATTCAGAATAAAAGGGATAGTGGCAGCATAGATACTAGGTTGGCAGAGTGACAGGAAAGTGGTGGATGGCTCTTTTTCAGACTATAGGAAGGTAGACTATGGGGTTCCCTAAAGCTTGGTACTAGGAGGCAGATTCATTAGATTATTTACAGTGTGGAAACAGGCCCTTCGGCCCAACAAGTCCACACCGACCCTCCGAAGAGTAACCCACACAGACCCGTTCCCCCTGACTAATGCACCTAATACAATGGACAATTTAGCATTGCCAGTTCACCTGATCGCTTTTCTTGGACTATATATTTATAAGCTAGACTTGGATATACAGAGCACAACTTCAAAGTTTGCACCAGAGCCAAACCTGGAAGTATTGTGAATTGCAGGAAAAATATTGGTAGATTTCAAAAGGCTATAGATCAGCTAATGCAACAACACCAAGCAGATGAATTTCAATGCAGAAAGATGCAGGTGATAATTTTAGGGAGGAAGCATTGGGAAAGGCAACATAAAGAATACAAGTCCAAAATGGTTACAGGAAGAGATGGCATATGTGCACAAATCTTTAAAGATGGCAGGGCATGTTGAGAAAGTGTTTGAAAAGACTGGACTAACACTGGCTTGATCTTCAAAGTATTTTGTCCAATTCTTGGCACTGCCACCTGATCAGGGCTCTGCAGGCTTGAGAGCGAGCAAGCGAGCGAGCACAGAAAACATTTATGAAAATGGTTTCAGGTATGAGTTTTCAGTTGTGACATTAAGTTCAAGAAGCAAGAGTGTTCTCTTTATTGACAGTTGAGATTTGATAGAAATGTTCAAGATCATAAAGGATCCAGACAGGTTAGCTAAAACTACTGCTTCCATTAGCAGAAGGGTTAATGGAGAACCAGAGGACTAATTTAAGATGGTTGGCAATTAAAAATGAGTGGCACGAGGAAGTACTTATTCAATTAGCGAGTGGTTGGGATCTGGGATGCACAACCTTAAAAGTGTGACGGAGGCAGATTCATTGTGGTTTTCAAAAGATAGTTGCTTAAGTATCTGAAGAGAAACATATGCTGGGCTATGCAGAAAAGGACAAGAGAATTATTATTGCAGAGAGTTGGCAAGGACATGACAGGACAAGTGGCCTTGATCTGTGCTGGAGCCATTCAATGATTCTAAAAACAGTTCTTGTCCAACTTGCAAGCCCATAAAGTTCAAAGAAATTCACACATTAAGAAAGATTACAACAATTTTAAGAGGCTTAAGTTATGTCGGCCAAATCGCAGGTCAGATGTAAAATTACTGAAACGAACAACATAAAACCAAGCAATTTGATGCATCAAGTCTGCATTTTGCTTATTTCAACAATTACCGAATCACATTTCCAAAAAAAATCAAGTCAATTATGCGCAACCTCCATTAACAAAGTTATGCTGAATCTTCTTGATTAATTCTAGTCTCAGATTCATCCTGTCCTTCAGAATTGCTTCCAATAATTGCCCCACATTGAAATTAGTCCATCAGCACTCCCTTACCACCAGATGCCGAGAGGAAGAACACCTCGTCTTCTGCCTCAGGACCTTCCAATCCCATGGCATCAATGTGGACTTCACCAGTTTCCTCATTTCCACCCTTTTTCCAGTTCCAACCTTCCAGCTCAGCACCACCTTAATGATCTATCCACTGCATCCTCCCCGCCAACCTATCACCATTACCCCACCTCCATCCACCTATTGCACTCTTAGCCAACTTCCCCCAGCCCCACCCCTCCCTCCCATTTCTCTCTCCACCCCAGAGGTTGCCAGCCTCATTCCTGATGAAGGATTTTTGCCCGCAACATTGATTTTCCTGCTCCTTGGATGCTGCTTGATCTGCTGTGCTTTTCCAGCACCACTCTCTCAATTCTGATCTCCAGTATCTGCAGTCCTCACTTCCACCCTCTAATTTCTTGGCTTATACTTTCCTGTCTTCTTGAATAATAGTACCATATTGGTTGTCCTCTGGCACCTCTCCTGTGGCCAGCAAGGAATTAAAAATTATTGTCAGCATCCTTGTTATTTCCTCCCTTGTCTCATTCAACAGCCTGATAGACGAGAGATTTTGGGTGATCTAACTATATCAGTCCTTCTCTTTGATTTCTATCACTACATGGTCCTTCTCACGTGTGAACAATGGCACAAAATATTAAGTTAGTCCCTTACCTACATCCTCCAGCTCCACACAAGTCACCATTATGGACATGAATTGGACCCACTCTTTCGCTAGTTATCCTTTTACCCTTAGTGTACTTGAAAAATAACTTAGGATTTTTCTTTACCTGCCATTATTCTTTCACGCCCCCTCTATGCTCTCCTTCCTTTTTAAGTTTCCTCTTGTACAATCGGTGCTCCGCTGAAGCTTTTGCTGTTTTCAGCCCTCCGTATACGCTAACCTTCCTTTTTGCTCCTCTCTCTATCCAATCCTATATATCACCATATCCAGGGTTCACTATCTTGATTGGTACATGCTCACCCTTGTAGTCTCCTTATTTCCTTCCTGAATGTATCCCATTGCTCTGAGACACATCTACCTAAAAGTATCTGGTCGCAGTCCACTCTGGCCAAATCATATCCAATTTTATTAAAATTGGTGAGCGCCCAATTTAGAACTTTTATTTCAGGCCCATCCTTATCCTTTTCTGTAACAATTTTAATCTAACAAAGCAATTGCTGCTCTCTCGCTAATACTTCAAACATATGCTCAGCTTCATTATGTAAAATTAAATCCAAACTACCCCCTTTTTTTGTAGGGCCTTCTATGCCCTGCCTTACAAAGTTATTCTGGATGCATTTTGAGAATTCCATTTCCTCTAAACCTGGGGAAGTTGAAATCCCCTATCACTATCCTATTTCTCTTAAGTTTTTGAAATTTGGCCACATATTTTCCCTTGGATTTCTTGTAGGCCATTAGCGAGCACATGGTGGATTCCTTACAGTGAGATTATTTGTTCTTGGATTTTAAGATCTACGTAAATGGCTTCATTTGAAGAACCTTCTAAGATGCGATTTCTCCTAACAGCTGTAATTGATTCCAACAGTCAATATTGTGACACCCCCTACATACTTTTCCATGTCTTGCCTGAAGACTCTACTTCCCAGAATACTGAGCCACCAAACCTGCCCCTCACTCAACCATGTCTCAGGGATAGCAATTACATTATAAGGCCATGTTTTAATTTATGCTCTCCATTCACTTACCTTGTTTGTCAAGACTCCTTGAATTAAAATAATTATCTGGCCTTGCCAAGCTGTGTTATGCCTTAACTGGCGTACAATTTGTCTTCTTGACTCATTGCTATCTCTCAACGTTGGCTGTTCATTTCCCTGTACTGAATCTTCTCTCTGGATTCCAATGGCTTGAAAATTAGTTTAAACCCTCCTCAACAGCAATAGCAAATGCCCCTGCAAAGATGCTGGTCCCATCATCCTTCAGATGCAAACTGTCTGCCTTTTAAATGCCTCATCTGTTAAAAAGTCTCAGTGTCCCAGAAATCTAAAGCTCTCTGTCCTGCACCATTTTTTCAGAAACATTTATTCAGACTAAACTCCCACTTATATACTCAGCAGTATGTAAGTGCTAGTGATCCAGAGATTACTACCTTTTGGGATCTTTGAGGAATGCAAGGTACAGAGGTGTAAGGGTTAAGGAAGGAGTATCTTGAGTATAGGGCCAGGTGACTGAAGGAACAGCCAGTAATGATGACATGATTAATAAGGATTCTCAACAGGCCAGAATTAGATGAGCATGTATTCTCAAGGGTTGTGGAAAGCTTGTGACATGGCAGTAGTATGTGGGCCAGATGTTCTAGGTTCAGCACCCACATGTATCTGAACAAGTTGGTTTAAAATATCTACAGTTGTGAGCTTGGGAGACTATTGAACAGGAGAGATTTTCTGTTGACCAGAAACAGACTGATGCTATGAGTAGCCAGTCACAGGCTTGACAGGGGACTGAAGTCACTGAACAGTGGTGCAAATGGGCAATTCAAAGTTAGCTTAAAGATTGCAAAAGAGACAAAATTGCATTTTACAGCATGCAGTGTAGTCGAGTGCAGAAGAATATTCTTGATATCCAGTATTACGAAGTCAGTTTTGAGATGAGATTTAAACTTTTTCCAGATCTTTTCATGAAGCTCAGATCACAGAGAAGCAGAGCAATATGAATTATTCAAGCATGGCCAGTACAGAAATTTGGTCTTGAGAAGTCCATAAATTCAAAGTCCAATGGAAGAAAAAAATCCAGGTATAGGTCTTTTCCAAATCTTGACCAGATTTTTCCAAATTGGAGGATTACATTTTAATTTAGACACTATTTACTGAGCAATTAACTTGAAGTTTGGGCTAAAAGACGTCCAACTATTAGCTAAGGAGAAATAGGATTTGTGGGAGAAAGTTCAAGCGATAACAGTAGATAGCCATGGATAGACATGCACAGTATGGAGACATTTAGCCAGCTGACTACACAACAGCCATGTTGGATCAAGTCTTGGTCAAGGTTAGACAGGAAGCTTTAGGGAAAGTTTCCCAAGTGGGCCTATTTTTATGTTCCCTTTGCTTGGTCTTTTCTAAAAAGTAGCAGTAACTCAGAACATAATTAACACAATTTTACTGTTAAAAGATAATTACATTGATGACTAACAGCTTAGTTGAATTGTTACGTAAGTTTATGGTTTAGTAGCATTGAATTAATTTTCTTTTGTAGAATGACAGTAAAAACAAATATAAATTACAAAATGGAAGCATAACTGTTCAGTTATACAGCACAAATGTTCAGAAATTAAGTAATAGACTGAATTATTCCAGTTTCCACTTTCATGGCATAAGTAGGCAGTCATGTTACATCATAGAAACAGACCATTCAGTTCATGAAATTCATGCTAGCAACTTCCTACCCAAGAGTGCACACCCTATACTGAAAGCAAAAAAAAAATTTGGTAGAGGCTGTTGGTGAAATCTCCAAGAGAAAAATCTGAATTTTGTACTGTCCACTCAAAATTACATTGTAAGAGGGAAGAATGAGAAGGGCAGGTGAAGGGACAGCAGACGATCAGGAAAAAAAACACAAAATTCAGAAAGCTTTAATAACCAATGTTTAATTGTGAGCATTCTAGTGATAGAAAGGGAAATGTACAATTATATCCTTGCATACATGGAACAGCAGAACAACCCCCACACCATTTGCTTGAAACTAGAAATGGCCAGATAATTACTCAAATGCATCAAAACACTCTACACTAAAACCTACACTGTCATTCCATTAAAACTCAAAATTTCACATTTATATCCCTTATCGCCCACTGGATATTAACTCTAACCTGTAATCAGAATTTTGGTTTTAATATTTTAAAAATTCAGCTTGCTTCAGTCACTAACAAATGTACTAAATATACATGTTTAAAGCAGCTGGACGTACAACAGAAGCAGAAGTCATCCCTGTCCAAATAAGCTCTCCTGAAATAACATCTGTTGTGGTAAATAGTCATTCTATACAAGCTTAAATAGTACTGAAATTCTATCCACTTGCATCCCAGAGTTGGCCCATACATATAAAAGTGGCATTAAAGCAAAGTAAGGCTATTATGATATGAATCTGAGTTAATAGTAGTGTGCCAAGTGTTGAAATGGAGGTTTTAAAAGGTAGCCAGAGCTAGTTTTCAAATGGCGACAATCGCTTTATAAAGAGAATTTGATGCTGTTTCAAATTTGCTAGAAGAATTCTGACAGCCACATTTGTGTTCAAGTTTTACATATTACAAAATGGTTATCAGACTTCTAGGAGATCAGTTGTAATGCACTTTTCATTAAATGGGTTTCAAATAATGATATGCACATTAACATGATGACTGCAGTTGCATTAAATTCAATTTGTGTAGATTTGGGATTCAGTGAGTCAGGTATGAAGAGAACAGCTCTTTTCAGAAAGGTGCATTGTCCTGTGAAAGTTTTTCCTCTGTAGTTGGGCTTGAAGCAGTAGGAGTATGATAGCCATCTTTGCTGTTATTTTCATTCCCAATGACTTTAGCCTGAAAAAGAGTCAGAAAACAAATGTTGTGTCAATATCAGATGCAACATTTGACAAAATGTTTTGAAACAAGTGTGCTAGAAGTTGCCAATAAATTTCAAACTTTTATTCACATAGGGCTCATAACGTCTCCAAAGTGGTTCACAACCAATTATTCCTTGATATAGAAGATGGCAATGTAGATCAAAACCACTAGGTTCCACAAACTGCAATAATGAAAGGCAAGTAAATCTGTCCTCACGGAGAAGTGATAGAATTCTGAATATGTAGGACATTCTGAACATGTAGGATAAATACATTCTGAATATCCTACAAGCTCAGTGTAAAATATTATACTCAAACTTGAAGTAAATAAGAGAAAAGCAATTTCTACAAGTCCTGTAGGGAAAGTTTACTCGGGTAAATACAAAAAGAAAGAAGTTATTTTCTCCAATTAATCAAAAGAAAAAAGGTAGTCAGCAATTTGCCCCCTCTGCAAGCTGAGAAATTCAACAGCTTTCATCTCAAAATGTTCAAAAAAATATGAATGGCATTATAAAACTCAAAATATGCACTGACATTAGTAACCCTAAATTGATGAAAGAGTTATATCAAATGCAAAATGTCAAATGTTTCTCTTTCCACAGATGCTACCATACACACAGAGCTTCTCCAGCATTTAATGACTATACTGGAAAAGTGGGAGAACAGTCTAGGAGCTCCATTAATTGGTTCCATATAAAATAATCAGTACATAAATTAACAAGCAGCATGGATTTAGAAGGACAAAGATTCTCCCCAACAATCACCTGGTATCAATCTAAAGCAGACTGTGAAAATCACTACAATATTGTTCAGGCAAAAATAAAGTTTCATAAAAAAGTAGCTGAACTAGTTGTTCTTCATAATTTTGATTTCACCTTAGCAATGGAAATGGAGGTAAACCAGAGACTATGTCCAATCAATGCTGAACAACAGTCAAAGTCAACTGAATGTCGAACTACATAGTAAGACAAAAATAAAAGTCACAGAAAGTTTGACTAGATGACATGGAATATTACATACAAGCTTTGGCTGCCAAGTTAGAGACAGACATTAGAGTCGGACATGTAGCACTGATTTTAAATAAATGATGAAGCTAATCCTAAATATCAAATGTCTTGAATCAAAGAAAAATTGTTAAAATACTGGCAAATTTGGCATATTACTTTAAATGATGCAACAGGAGGATAAGGAAATGTAGTTCAAACTGGCAACACATTTTTAGGGTCGATGACAAACTTTTCCACACAGATGAGTCAATAGTGTAATGAATGTGAAAACAGTTTGGTGCTGAAATAAGTAGATAAATTCTCTAAATCTGTATTCTCTAGAGTTTCAAAGAATAATGGGTTATTTAATTGAAACTTACAAAATTCTGACATGACACGGTGGATGTAGATATTTTTGCTGGCTGATTAATCTAAATCAAGGGACATGATCACAAGACAAAGGATGGGCCATTTAAGAGTAAGATAAAGAGGAATTTCTTCATTTTGAGAGTGGTGAATCTTTGCATTTCTACAGCTCTCTGGAGGTAGACAGCATCAGTCACTTTGCATGCTCAAGACAGAAATCGACATTTTTGGAGACTAACGACATCAGTAGAATAATACACGAAAATGGCATTGAAATTGATGATCAGACATGATCTAAATGGAATGGTGGAGCAGACTCGATGGGCTGAGTGGCCTACACCTGTTCCCATGTTCCTACTGTGACGATGCCGCTCCTTTAACAAGGTTATGCTGTCCTTGTCTTTTTGTCTCCAGACCCCATAAAAGAGGTCGCAAAAGCATCCATTTAGAAAAGTCTGACTTACGATGAGTTTTAGGGTCAGTTTAATAATGTAGTGTCAGATAGCCTGCAGTCTTTTGCCTAAGTTTTTAGAAAGAGCACTGTGCAGTGAAAGGAGAGTGGCCAGTTCTCCAGCTACACTTTTCTCTGGTTTGATTTGACTTGTGGCAGTTTGGCTATTCACTACAAGCAGTCAGGGAGTTGTAAAAGTTGCAAGCCCGTGCTAATCCTCCTTTTTGACATCTCTCCTGTTAAAGGCCCTGTGTTTGATTTTTCCTCTTGTGCCAATGGGTGTTTCTGGGGACTGTTGCAAGTATTGAGAATAGCATCATTACGTTGGGATGATCTAGAGTCACAGCCATAGAGATGTACAGCATGGAAACAGACCCTTCAGTCCAACCTGTCCATGGTGACTAAATATCCCAACCCAATCTAGTTCCACCTGCCAGCACCCGGCCCATATCCCTCCAAATCCTTCCTATTCATATACCCATCCAAATGCCTCTTAAATGTTGCAATTGTACCAGCCTCCATCACATCCTCTGGCAGCTCATTCCATATACGTACCACCCTCTACGTGAAAAAGTTGCCCCTTAGGTCTCTTTTACATCTTTCCCCTCTCACCCTAAACCTCTGCCCTCTAGTTCTGGATTCCCCGACCCCAAGGAAAATACTTCGTCTATTTATCCTATCCATGCCCTTCATAACTTTGTAAACCGCTATAAGGTCACCTGTCATCCTCCAACGCTCCAGGGAAAACAGCCCCAGCCTGCTCAGCTTCTCCCTATAGCTCAAATCCTCCAAGCCTGGCAACATCCTTGTCAATCTTTTCTGAATCCTTTCAAGTTTCACAACATCTTTCCAATAGGAAGGAGACCAGAATTGCACGCAATATTCCAACAGTGGCCTAACCAATGTCCTTACAGCAAAAACATGACCTCCCAACTCCCGTACTCAATAGTCTGACCGATAAAGGAAAGCATACCAAACACCTTCTTCATATTCCTATCTACCTGTGACTCCACTTTCAAGGAGCTATGAACCTGCACTGCAAGGTCTCTTTGTTCAGCAACACTCCCTAGGACCTGAGTGTATAAGTCCTGCTAAGATTTGCTTTCCCAAAATGCAGCACCTTGCATTGATCTGAATTAAACTCCGTCTGTTGGGTTTTCAGATAGGTTATGATTAGATTAGATTCCCTACAGTGTGGAAACAGGCCAATTGTCCCAAGTCCACACCAACCCTCTGAAGAGGGTCTCATCCAGACCCATTCCCCTACATTTTACCCCTGACTAACGCACCCAACACAATTTAGCATTGCCAATCTGATCTGCACATCTTTGGATCGCGGGAGGAAACCCACATAGACACGGAAGAATGTGCAAACTCCACATAGACAGTGGCCCGAGGCTGGAATCGAACCCGGGTCCCTGGTGCTATGAGGCAGCAGTGCTAATCACTGAGCCACCATGTTGCCCATTCAGTATTCTGTTCTCTTTTGTTTGTGTTTCATTCAGCAATCTTGTAAGTAAATTCTGTTTGGTTTATAACTAAGTGGTTTGACCAGCTGCATCCCTCCTAAAATATCCACGTTATACCTGCTGAAAACAAGTAGAAAAGTTAGGGTGATAGGCTCTGGCTACTTTCTTGAAACATTCCGAAGGGGTCTGTCCTGGTCCATTACACTATGGAGAGGAGATAAGTGGGTTTCTTCATTCCTAACAATCTTGCTGAAAGTTAAATATTAGAACAGTGGAAGGTTGCCTCACTTTTCCAACAGATATTTCATTTTCATCTAAATAAGCAGATGACAATTATGATATTGCAATCTCAAAATAACAACACTGCGACATTCAAGATTATATGTCCCAAGCCCTGAACTGGGTATTGAACACTTATCTTTGTCTCACGGATAAACGCTATCAATAACACCAAGGTAAACAATTAGTCAGAGTTGGGCTTTTAACACATTTGAAACCAGACAGTTAGAAAATAAACTTTAATCCTATACAACTGACTCCTTTCTTAGAATGCAGAAATTGTTTTAAGCCTTTGTATTTTTGTGAAATGTCCTGAGTGCAAGTGTCTTTTTCAGTAATATTTTAATTCTATATCATCAAACAGTGGTAAAGAATAAAACAATTACTCAAAAATATATAAAGTATGTGACAAAACAAAAAAAGATTGAAAAGTGTTCTTTAGACATTCCAGCCACCATAAAATGATCCAAATTCACACGGTTCCTTTTGTCCCAACAATATGTTTACAACACCTATGTAAATCTCAAAGAAGTAGTAACAATCTCTACATAGCAGTTCTTTGTTCAGACAGATGCAGTTGGTTTTCTTTTCAAAAATTTCTGTGCAGGTATTGATGCTATTTTCCTTTAGCTGGCTTATTTCCCAGAGACACTGAAAACAAACTGCAAACTCATTATGACTTTTAGCTTCAAAGCAAACATAGGAGTTTGCCATACTCAGTGTCCAGTAGCTTTGTCTCCACTTTGGTACCCACAGACGCATACTGACTGACTTACTAGGATTGTTCTGTTTGCATCATTGGATACAATGTACACTGATGACACCATGCTTTCCCCATCATAAAATCTATCTACTCTTCCACTGCCTCTATGCCATCAGATTGTTTGTTTAATATATACAATCTTCAGTAGCCTTAATGTCATCAACTTTGAACCTTAAACTTGCAAAGAACTATCAGGCCTCTTCAGAGAACAATTTGGTGGCTCAGCATTGTCCAATTGCTACTTTCAGTTAGCCACACATTCCCATCCTATATTCTCTCTTGGATCAATTACATAGCAAAAATGGTAGGTGGGTCTCAAATTCAAAAGTGATGCTATAAAACATTTGATCCACCGAAGGTTGAATGAAAAAAAAACTTACGACTGTGACTACATACATTTGCCAGTAAGTGTCACTGTGGATTTGTTTAATTTTTGAAACAGCATTTTTGTTGTTATAGATTAACAAAGGAGAACAAGGATTTAATTGTTTTTACATAAATATAATTTTACCATCAAAAGAACACTTATAAAATACCCAGACTGAATTTTGCCAACTTAATGCCTTTATTAAAAAATATCTGTGACTGGTTGAAAGAGATTTTAATAGATTTATGTTCACTCAAAACCTGGCAAATCTGATACTATAAATTAATAAAAACAAAAACATTAAACGACATCATACTAAAACGATAACTATGCTCCTATCCTATAGGTGGTCAAAAACACAGTCATAATAGGCAGAAGAAAAAGTAAGTTAAACAGGGTTTATACTCTGGTAATGCAAACACATCATTTTTCCTAGTGGGCCAAGATGTCTAAAACTAAGTAATTGACAGACAATAACTGCTCCCACACTCAGAGGGAGAATATTACCAACTCAACCTCCGAACCATTGTTTGCACTTTTCCACCCACCAGAGAAGGAATCTATTGGCTAGCAAATCTTCCCTGCTCCCACTTGCATAGGTAAACATCAACTCCAGTGTTTAAAGTGTAAAATTAAAATCAAATTATGGAGGGTTCAATAAGTGTACCAAATCCAAAGACCCATTTCTCCAGTACATTTTACATAGGAGAGTCAAGATGATAAAATCAAGTGTTTGGCAGCCCTTTTTGTATCGAGAGATAATAAATCAGAAGCATATGTAACACGCACAGATGCTTCGAGACTATTTCATTTCATTTGGCTTCAATTCTCTACTTTATTTTTCTTTAATAACAGCTCTAATCTATATTTTTTTTTCAACAAAATGTTTTACCTCATATCTCCTGACCCAGTTTCATTTCCCACTTGGGTTAATTTTGATTATTCTCAGCCACAAACTTAGTTCCTTTCCTGTTTGTGGTTTTTAACAACTAGTTTTATGAGGCTACAATAGTCAAGATCAACAGCATCCCAGTGGCTAGACAGGAAAAGATTCTACTAAACCCCGTTACATGTAACGTTAGATAAAAGTATTTGTACGTCACACCTGCAAGGGAATCACACTAAAATGATCCTAACTTCACACTACGACTACACGATATATGGGAGATGGCAGTAGATAACACTCAATCCTGGCAACAATCTTGTTGCAATTAATTCAGCAGTTTACAGTTTCAACGTTTGGACTAGTTTGTGGTGATGTTTGAGAGGGATGGGCAGACTCAAAAAAGAGAGCGAAAACTCCTATATGCTGCTCGTGCAAGTACAACATTTTCCTCGGGTTTAACGGAGTGTTAAAAATTTAGAATAATCTCAAGGTATTTATGCTAAAGTCTAGAGTGTTCATAGAAACATAAAACCTTACAGAATCTGGAACACAAATCAACCAGCAGGTGGCAACATACATGCAAATAACCACTATCTTTGAGATTTGTGCAGAAAGCTGGTGGCCATTTTGTATGTTACAGCAGACCTTCAGGATCCTGCTGAAAGTGGGAATTATTTATTGGAGGCCATTATGTATATTTCAATTTTGCTTGAGCAATGGAACGCTGATAAATTGACCAAGAGTACATAATTAAGAATTTTTTTCTCTAACAGTTATAACAATAACCAATTCAACAAGACGTTCAAAAGTAATTCCAGAAATCCTGAAAACATACATACATGAAGAATGACTATGACCACAATTAATATCTTGTTTTTGGTGTTGCCCATTGAAATAAACCCAAATCTAAAAATGAATTTGAGCTGGGTTTTTAAATAAAAAGATTGCATTGGTGACAGTACAGGGTTAGAAATTTCATGAAGGAGACTAAAATTCTCTTAGCCATGTCTAGTTTTCATTTCACAAAACATTATAAAAATAGTCAGTTCATTATCATTTCTTGAAAATGCACAGGAGCATCCAATCTGCTATTAAGTTGCACTGCTGGAGCTTGAAAACAGATCTGCAGTGAGATCTCTGGCTAAGAAGATTTCAGAAAATATTGGAAGGGAAGAACTAAAAGACCACAAAAGACTACAAAGCAAATATAATAAACTTAATCCAAGACTCTAAATTTGGAATTGGATCAAAACAGTTTCATTGCTAACCCCAGAGATTTCTGAAGCTTTAACGTTTAAAGTACCACTTTTGATGACCAATTCTACAACATCTTACAGACTCAGATGGTTTGCAAAAATACGCAATTTGCTCCACTGCATTTCCAGGAACAGCTAATGAAACTGTCTATCCCTGACTTGATAAATTAATGCCAAAAATGAATGAATTCTAGTTCTAACGTCTTCCTACATCTTGGCTTAGAATGTGTTGCCTGGCAGAAGATATTGGAGTATCAGGTCCTAACACTGTCTCAGCTATTAGTAACCTAGGAAATATGAACATGTGCACCTTTGGTTAACTCACCCTCTGATCTTGCTGTTTCCCTTCAAAGAAATACTGGCTAAGTTTTGCCGCTAAACAACTGCAAACACAGAAAAACTCGACTGTTACTAATTCATGAAACAAATATTCACATCTCGAATACGGAGTAGTTATCAAATAAAATTATTGAGAAAGTAACTTGAAAAGACAAGTTGGAAAGTAAAGTCTTGTGCTTTAACAAAAATGTAATTCTTCTATCAAGGAACATTCAGTGCAAATTACAATCAATGTTGTTCTCATACTATCATTTACCCTATAAGGAAATTCGCTTCACGCTTCAATCATGATGTTACTTGTACAAATTAAACATCTCACTTGAATCGGGGCTACCAAATAATGTATTCGTGCTCAGCTGAGTACTTCATATCTTTATTGTCCTCTTGTTGTTTACCAGCTGGTATGTAGGAGAAGCATTCCATTTAACGTAGTGTTTGAAGTATATTTAAAATAAAGTCAAAACAGCTATTCAATGCATTTGGAAATTCAATGTGTTTCGCTTTTACAACTTTTTCAAGTTTATTCAAAACAGTGGTAGTAAATATGCAGAATTCACTAGCCTGTTTCAAGCTTCAGATACAGCTACGATCTCCAGCCTACATCGCAGCTCGTCGAACAGAAGCAGCTCAATAACTTCAGCACTTTGGATAAATGCCTTCCTAAGCTCACGAAAGACAGATTTGGAGATTCTTTTTCTAACTGGTACCCAAAGAGATTTCCTTGTTTTTTTTTATAACTAGTAATGCTATGCAAACAATTTGGACACAACAAATTTCTTTCAAACCACGAGTGACTTTGGATACAAGAATTGCGTCTAAAAATATGTAACTGCAGGCACGACCACACTTATAAAAGAAAGACATCTGAGAGATGCGTTTAACAAAATGGTAACATCCAAATACTCTGTGTAAAGCACACTGATTATGAGCATTTTAAGTCCAAAATGTTTGTATAATATTATGCATATCAAGGCAAATAAGTCTCTAACAGGTTATTTTCAGGGCCTTGAGTGGATAGAAAATCATTATTTGTGAAGCTACGTTTATGTAAACCGATGAGCAGATTTCACTGAAAAATTGGCCTAAATAGATCCCCTAATCTGGTAAAATCCTGAAAAGTAGAAACAGAAATTAAGTATTTTATCACAAATTAGTAAATATAAACCAAAGGAATGTGAACATTTTAAAAAAGCCTACAATTCCAATGTGATGAAAACTGAATTTGACTTATACAGTCACTGAAAATCCTTTTATATCTGGCATCACGTTAGGAGGATATTCCTGAAGGATATTGATGCCTACTGTTCCATGCACACTCAACACTTGACAATGATCAGTTTGCAAAAGGCACAGACCTTGAAAATGGAGGTAGTAGTTAACATTTTATCCCATAGAAATGTGCTCTTTGTCAACAGTTGAAAGCTTGCTGAAGGTCACAGGTCACATGCTTAATTAGAATATACAAGTGGGATAACTATAAATATGTAATGAAGGATAAGTATTTTTTGGACAAATTTGTTTTGTTTTAATGAGGATAAATAATGGAGATTGTGGCTTACAAGAACTTATTTTCCTCAAACTGAACTTGTCCTACATTAGAAGGAAAGGTGAAAAATGATGCTGGCAGATTCACTTTTATTTCATACCTTTAGATTTCCAACACTTTCTTCAAATGACTTGAAGGTAGGTGATTCCCTGAAAGCAAAATAAAAAGTCAGTGGGCAACTAATCCAAATTAGTTTGGTTCAGGACTGTTGACAATTCAACAAAACCATGCTATCTAATGAATTAACTGAATGACATTTGATATGAAATCATAAAACAATACAATTGTGGTAAAACACAACCAATAATAATGCTAAACCTGAAAGTAATATGAAGAAACAATAAAACTTGTAACAAAACAAATACTATCATTGTGGGTAATTAAAAAGGACAGGTATTGCCAGCAATACAGCCAAAGGAAAAGATAAAAAACTTTTGATGTCAAATTAATACAGTAATACATTACCTCATAGCTGGCATGCTTATTGAATGGCGTATGGAGTAGCTGCTACTTGGAAGCATTAAGAAATGAACAAATACCCCAAATTATAAGAAAGAAAATGTTTGCCCAATGGGCAAGTCATTAAACAATGAATTAGTAGAGTATGCATCACTGTCTTATTACAGTAACATTAATAACCATAAATTTTATAAAGGCAATATGTAGCTCTGACAAAAACAATTCATGTGTTGAAGCTTTTGAAACTAAACCCTAAATTTTTAAATAAAAAAGAAATATAAATACTTTTATGACAGATAAACAAAAATGCCATATTTTGTCCCTCGATTATATTCCTCATTACTGTACATAGTCCCTTCAGTGTAAAAGATTTTTGTTTGGTGGTGGTGGTGGTGGGGAGGGGGGGTGGAGGAGGGAAAAAAAAAAAAAAGAGGTGAGGAGAGATCAGTGACTTATTTCTTCTGATGGGTGAATGCAGGTAAAAGCAGATGTACTGATGTACGCTCTGTATAGCCAACACTTAAGTGAAACCAGGAAGCAGTGGGGTGGAAACCTGTAAATCTCTTCCTCCCATCTCCAGCCAAAAGGGGTTCAAGGAATATGATTCAAATATAGATACATGCAGCTGAGGCAGAGATCATGATCTGACTGAATGACAGAATAGGTTCAAAACCGTGAATAGCCTATTCTTTATCCAAATTCTGATATTGGGTCAGAATTTAAAATCAAACTCTGATTGAATTTATATTGAACTGCTGTACAGAACAATCCTTCATACTAACGATATGGTCATTGTGTGAATGCACCCTTAAACACAAGTTAATTTAGAAATCCAAAAGTCAATGAAGAAGGAAAAGTTAACCAATTTGAATAAACATGTCAGACTGGAGTCTGTGCCTCAGAACAGGCTACATATTCATCTTACCTACCTAAAGGACTGAGAAAAAGGGTGAGACCTGAAACAAGTCAATAACATAAAGGAAAGATTGGTCAGCCACAGCAGATAGAATGCAAGGTAATAACATTACCAATTTGCGAGACAGAAGTTACAAAGCCTCAGATCACACAGGATTAAGTAGTATCAGGACTATACCTCAATCAGTCAAAGAGCTTTTGGCTGTTATAGTGAAACAGCGAAAATGAATTTAAAAGTTCTCAGTCTGTGACAGCTCTAATATTAAGATAGCATTTTACAGATGATTTGTGGGACTTACAAACCAGAAAAGATCAGCTACATTTCAGTAAAATAGTTCTAGTTTGATGTAAAAATACACACAAACAAAAACTTAAATGAAAAGCAATACCTGCACTATGTGTTCATATTCTGCTCTGAAATGTGGACACATCAAGCAATACTAACATCACATCAACCTTGAGCAGTGAATAATTCTGTGATGACATGCATATTTATACAGAGCTGTGGTGTCAAACCCAAACTGAGCTTTTATGATCACTGTTACCAACTTCAAAGGAGACAATTAGGCATTATGGTGAATGGGTAGGTAAGTGCAGCTTAGTCCATGAAAAGATCAGCCACGATCTTACTGAATGGTGCAGCAGGATCAGGCCGACCCAAGCTCCTATTTCCTTTACTCTTAGAAAAGAGCTGAACAAAAAAATAAGTGTTACTCAACGAACATGTGGAAATTTGTCAGGGAGTAACAAAAGAAAACCCATAAGTTTTGTATACACACACACACACAAACAGTTTAAAAAAAAGTGTAGCCAAAACGAAGGATGGGGCTCATCAGGGATCTTGACAAAGATAACCGCTTTGGAGGCAGAAAGAATGATCAGTATTTTGTATCTCACACAAGAGAACGACATCACAGGGCATTAGGACTTGTTGTAAAATTAAGTAGGACAAAAATAAACAAAGGTGCAGACCAGCTCAAAACAGAAAAATAACTCTATCCAGATGAGATGCCTAAGGAAGACAGTGGAATTTGCAGAAAGTCTGGCCACAACTGTTGAAACTTCTTTAGAGGTGGGAACGATGGAGGATTGCAAACATTACCACTCCTATCAAAAATGGGGACAAGAATAAATCTTGAAACCGCAGGCCAAACAAAGTAAAGCCAGTGCTAAGACAAATTTCTGGAGATCATTCTAGACAAAATGAATTGATTTCTGGAAAGAATATGATTTAATTAATTAAAAGTTAGAGCAAACTTGTTAACTACAAATCATGTATTTGTAACTTAGTTGAGTTATTTGAAGTATTGAAGATTAAGGGTAGTAACACAATGTATATGCAGACTTCCAAGAGGCCATTTCATGAAGTAATATGTAAGCGATTTAATAATAAATTAAACCCAAGGAGTTAAATGCACAAGTTTTGTACAGAAACAAAATTTGCTAGGAACACAAGATAAGAGAACAGTATCAAATATTTGTTGATCTCTGTATTTTGTGTTAAGGCACAGAAAAGGATAAATGACATAAAAAAAAGTTATACTAAAACATTTAGTTCAGGCCATGGAGTAGTGAGATCAATTCTGGATATCATACTTTCGGAAAGGTGCAAACATCTTAGACGGGATGCAAACAAAACTAACTAGAATGGGCACTAGTGTTAAACGATTTCAAGTATATAGAGGTAACGGTGCGGAAATTTCATGGTGATATTTTAAATCATGAACTACTTTGAAAAAGTAGAGTTGGTTTCCTGGGGAGTTGGTACCTGGAGAATATAGATATAAAAGGCAAGTGCCAAAACAGCCAAAAGCAAGATGAGTTGGGAAAAAATGGTGCAAGTTGTTGTGATCTGGACTACTTTTGTCTGTAGGGTGACAGAACAGAATAAATAACACGGGGAAGGATCAGAACAATAGGGTTCATTGGATATTGCTTTCAAAGAGCCAGCATAATAGGCTGGATGGGTTTTTTCCCTGCAGTATTATTCTATAATTCCAACCATGCCATTGCTTCCACAGAATTTTGCAGCCATCCTGGGGTCCTAAATGATTCTATTAAAACACAAGTCTTTCAATCAATCTTTTCAACAGTCTGCCATCTTCTACTCAGTGTAAGTTGATGTTTTTATAGCCTATCAATAATTGTTGATGATCACTGCTTGAGAAATACATTTCCGATACTAACTTTTATATAGAATATAATAGAGGCTTTTTAAAAAAAAATGAATGTTACATATGGGAAAATTATCAATTTTTTTTGCAGAATTACATATACTGTTCGAAACGGAAACATTCATCCACAAAAACAATTCAAAGAAGATCAGAATGTCCTGAAAACACACAAAATGCATGCAGCTATAAGTTTCAAACTAAGGTCAAAAAAATCCAAATATGATTTATTTTAACATGCAAAGCAGCACACTAAAAAAAAACCACACAGATCAACTTAAAAAAAACTACAAAGGTATGTGCACTATCCATTAGAGTGGATTTTTTTCTTTTTAAAAAAGGTTTTCTTAAAATCTGTACCTGAGTGGATGCAGACAAAATATATAATCAATTAACCTATTAAAAACTTCGAGTGTTTCAACATTAGTACTACTTCAGTGATATTTTAGTTGAAGTGCAGTTTTGGAAATTGGGGAGGAAATAGTTTTTCTTAATTCTCAAGTTGTATTGTATTAAAATATCACGGAGGGTAATCTCTGGAGTGCCAGCAGGAAAACACAAATTCATAGCTGTAGAACAGAATTTTGTATCCAACACCCTCCAAGCATTAGCTCTTAAATTTCAACAGTGTCCACAATGTGAAGATGCCCAAAGGTATCACAGTTACTTCACCACTGAAAAAAAAGCACAGGGAAACAAGGAGCAAGACAAATAAAATTAATAAGATTGCAATCCTAATTAAAAGTAAGGAAAAACATGAAATTGATATTTTCTTCCTAATACTGTACCATCTTTTCATTATCACTATATTAATGGTTGCCTAAACACCTTTGTTACTTTTACGTTACCAGAAAATGTATACAGTCACGTGGACAGATTATTTGTTGAGTTCAGAGATGATCAAAAAGAACAGTCTTCGAAGCAGTCTTGGTCAAATTCAACTCATTATGAACACTCAAATCAAAAAAAATTATTTTTCTCATCAAGAACTTAACGTGAATAGAGACCATTTTTCAAATTTTCTACCACTGTTTACACTTCACCAGGAAAATGTTCTTTACCTTAAACCAGTGATTTACTCTGCATACAAATAAAACCAGTTTTAGTATGGTAAGCTACTTGTTAGCTAGGCTAGTTCACACCGAGTTTGACGTTACAGTCAGAATTGAGGAATTTGAACACAAGACAATGCAAAACTATGTTAGACACATGATACATTTAGTGGTCATAACCATTACATAATTTCTAAAGGAATAATACAGAACTTTAAACACAAAAAAAAAATCACAGATCAATGTTAACAACGAATAGAAACAAAGTCTCAATCATGGGCCCCTCCCAATTGCTCTATCCCCATGGCTGAAATATTATTGAACTATTTGTATCTTTGACATTTAACCCAACAGTATGGGGAGAATAAACTAAGATCCAACATCTTGATTAAAATGGCTTTCTAGCGAGTCAATAGAGAGCCACATCTTACACACAATTTAAATTTGAGAATAGATAGTGGGATGATGGAACCATGGAATGAGGGGCAAGACTATGCTTTACTGATTCCCTTCTCTGAAAGAAGTTAGTGAATGTCCCATGCAGAATCATGGTGGTCAAAATTTAACTTCAGACCCACATCAATATGGTTGACTCTTAAAAGTCCTCCAAAATGGCCCAACAAGCCACTCAGTGGTATTAAAATTTGACAGAAAAGTCAAAAGAACAGAACCAATGCATCAACCATACTATTAATCTAGGTACCAGAACAGTGATCTCGAGATATGGCAAAATTGGAAGAGCAATAATTTGACAGTCATACTTAGTGAATAATGCATCATAGGTCATGTTCCAGACTCTTCCATCAACTCTCCCACTGATAGGACAGATGCAAAGGTAGAGACATAGTGGTATATAATCAAAAGGGTGTGATGCTGAGCACGTTGAAAGTGACTCAATTTTTTTGAAGCTGCATTGTATCAAGTCAAATGCAAGAAACCCCCTTCAAGGTACCACCTTTGACTGATGAGTCAAAACTCCATGTCGAAAGCCACAGAAGTACCATTAAGAGCAGAGAATCTTGGTGGGGTCTCAGTGGTGGTTGAGTACTTTGCAGCTAGTTTTCTGAGCCCTGAAGGACTCATCTAAATATTTGCCACAGTGGGCACTGTCTTCAGGCAGAGGTTGATAATCCATTCCAGTCTCTTCCTGAGATCCTCAGCTCAGATCCTGGTCTTCAGCCAACTGGTTTTACTGTACGAGTTAATGCTGAACGCAGTTCATACAAAAGTACTGTCACTAACATCTGGCAGCAGTACCGAAGAGTGCTGCTCTAACTCTCAAATTGCCCTTGAGAAAGTGTCAGTGAGCCACCACAGAGAAGAAGGATGCCAGATTGTGTCTTAGAGGAAATGCCAATGGTGGTGGTACTCCTATACAGCTGCTTCCTTTGTGTTCCTAGGTGGTAGAACTTTTGGGTTTGAATGTGCAATGCGAAGAGCCAATGTAAGTTGCAGCAGTGCATCTTGAACATGGTACCCAATGCTCTCGTGGCCTACCACTAGTGGGGTTGTTGTGCCTGGGAAGGAGTCTAGTGTCTCAAGTGCACTCATCTCAACCAGCGTAGAGTACTCAATTCCCTCATTTGGATAGCCTGGAAGTACATGCCACAGATTTCATAAGACTCTGACCTGCTCTTTTACCCACAAGTGTTTATACATCTTGTCCAGTTCAGTTTCTGGTGTTTGGTAGCTTCAGAATGTTAACGGGGGATGCAGCAATATTGCTATTGAATGTCAGGGAGAAATGATTAGATTCTTAGTTAGGGCCAAGGCTAGCTATGATTTGATAACAAGTTAAGATGAATTTTGAATGATTTTTTGCAGAGTGTATTTCACCAAGCTTCAGCTAATTTAAAAATTATTTGCATTTCACATTAATGGTGGAGAGAAGACACAAGCCGAACATAAACCTGCAAATGAAGATGATTCAAGTTTCGCAGCTGATGGGTACAAGACTTAAAATTGAGGAGTACATAAACCATTATTAATACCCTCACTTGAAAGGATTGAAAATACACTTTCAAATCACTGTTACAAAAAGAATTTCATGCCTGGATGCAGTTTATTATAACTGACTCTTTAAAAGGAAAATGTTAAGACTAACAGACTATCTAAAACAAACTTACTTAATTTCCCCCAGCGTCTTACTAAGAGCTGAGCCAACACTGGAAATGGCACTAGAGGTCTTTGATCCAGCAGTGGAAAGTGTTGCTTGCGTCTTCTTGTACCTGCAATTAAAAAAAGTTTGGATATTATGCATAACTTTGCATTTACTTACAAAAATCCAAGTAAAGCTGTTCATTTCAGCAGAATATATACAGGCTACAAACTGGAATCTTACAATATGATATCTTATTCTGTCAGTGACTGGTGATAGAAGAGATAAAAAGCCTATTAGTAGTATTGCAGGTAGTTTTCTCGATATAGTACCTATAAAGGAGAGAAATCACATATGGAGCAAAGCTCAAGACAAACATGAGTAAAATTTCTGTACAAGTGAATGGTTATATAAAGCAGATTGGAAAAGGCAAAAAATAAATTACTATCAAAGAATAGAGAAGCGTAAAGTAAACTAAAAAGACAAAAAAGGGTATAAATATGGATGGCTGTGCATTACATTAGTTTACTATTCAACAATTTATTGTGACAAACCATAGGATGTGTCACTCAGCAAAACAAAGATTAAATTAGTACTAGCACCATGCCTTGATCTACTTTTATTTCCTTGTTTTGCTTCTGCAACTCCAAGTTCCTTAGTTTCTTTGTGAAACCTACTGCTGCTGAAAGCTCTGGAGGCCAAGTCAAATGATTGTATTTAAGACAAATAGGCTCTTGATTAACAAGAGCTGAAAAATGTGTTGCTGGAAAAGCACAGCAGGTCAGACAGCATTCCAAGGAGGAGAATCGATGTTTCAGGCATAAGCCCTTCTTCAGGAAGCCCTTCCTGAAGGGCTTATGCCCGTAATGTCGATTCTCCTGCTCCTTGGATGCTGTCTGACCTGCTGCGCTTTTCCAGCAACACATTTTTCAGCTCTGATCTCCAGCATCTGCAGTCCTCACTTTCTCCTCTTGATTAACAAGGGGAACAGGGGTTCCAGGGAGAAGATAAGAAAATGGGGTTGAGAAACATAGCCACAATCAAGTGGTGGACCAGATTTGATAGGCCAAATGACCTAATTCTGCTCCAATACCTTGTCGTTTTATGGTTCCACAACCTAAGCAGGTGTTTTGCTCCTATGCTTTATATATTCCATCAATTGATGGGGCACAAAGACAAATCTTCCTTGATCAAAGACAAATTACTCTTCTTGGCAAACCACTAATGGGAAACTTTGTCCCACAAATGTCATTAATATTGGTGGAAAACCAAATGTAAATCTCTTATAAACATAGAGCAATATTTCATTTCTTGTTTTGTTCTTTTGCTTTTTGAAAAAAAGATTACATTTATAATTGTATGGGATGACAATCCTCGATAAGGTCACCCCTCAGCTCCAGGGAAAACAGTTCCAGCCTGTTCAGCCTCTCCCTATAGCTCAAATCCTCCAACCCCGGCAACATCTTTGTAAATCTTTTCTGAACCATTTCAAGTTTCACAACATCTTATCGATAGGAAGGAGACCAGAAATGCAGGCAATATTCCATCAGACTTGTACAGAATTTGGAACACAATGCAGGACAATGTGAAACATCAGTTTGTAAGTACAAGGAAACTTCAGGACGTCAGATCTTTAAACTGATACAAACACAACTCCATTACAGAACTAAGTACAAATGTTTGGAAGTCAAACCTAAATTGGGGATACACTCTATACTTGGCCTGTTGTTAGCTTGCATAAGTCATGGTTGTCAAATATACACTGTTGTAGCTTGTACAAGGCTAAACTCACTCAGCAGTCATATTTTTAACAAAAAACTGGTTGGCAAGTCTCAATGACTCGGAGCCTGATGGATCCAAGATGGAGATGCTTCCTGCTCCCATGCTTCACCCACATACTGACTGCTCCCTATTTAGTTGATTGGTACTTCATACAAACTGCCACCAGTGAATGCTAATTCGCTTGCAGGTTCTTGTCAGTTATATCCAAAACGTGAAACTAAGTATGGATTTGAGATCTCCAATAATCTAGGCTCAATTTTAACCAAAGATACAAAAGGTAAAACAAACGAAAAATTATTAAATAATTGCTACACATACTACCAAGTTGAACCAAAAATCTTCATCCAATTGATTCCTTTCCCAATCACCTTCAGACAGTAGATGAAAGTGATAATGTAATATACAGTATAAATAAAAGTGAAACAACAGTTCCTAGACAAGCCTTGTACCTGGAGTCTAAGTTGCACACTCTGTTCGGCTACAATATTGAACAGTCAAAAAGTGTGGTGCTGGAGAAGCACAGCAGGTCAGGCAGCATCCAAGGAGCAACAGAATCAAATGTTTCGTGCACAAGCTCATCAGGTTGTAGGCGAAGGGGGCGGAGAGATAAATAGGAGGATTGGGGAGGGGGGTCAGACAGGGAAAATAGCTGGGAAGGCGATAGGTAGATGCAGGTTGGGGGGGGGGGGGGAGAAAGTGAGACAGGAGAGGAGAGAAGATGATGGTAATAGATTGGCGGGAAGGATGGGAAGGAAGATGGTCAGGTGGGACAGTTCAGAGCTGGATGGTTGCATCTGGGATGAGGTTTTGGGGATGGGGGAGAAAACAAGGAACCTGGTGAAATCGATGTTGATGCCACGTGGTTGGCGAGGCCCAAGGTGCAAAATGAGGCCTTCTTCCTCCAGTTGTTGGAGGGCTTGGATTTGGCAGGGGAGGTGACCCAGGATTTGCATGTCCTTGGCAGAGTGGAAGGAGGAGTTGAAGTTGTCTGCCACAATGTAGTGGTGTGGTGTGTTCAACTGCTTCCTCAATGGTCTTCACTCCATTGCATACACAGTCAGAAGTATGTATTTTTTTGCCAATTATTGCACAATGTTCAGCATCATTCACAATTTCTCAGATACTGAAGTAGTCTGTTCACATGCAACAAGACCTGGGACACGATCCATGCTTATGGTGACGGGTGATAACATTTGTGCAACAGGAATGTTACTCTCTCCAGTGACAGAATCTAACCACCACCCTTGACATTTAAATGGTATTACAATCACCGAATTCCCCACTACCAACATCCTTGATGTTGCCATTGACCAGAAGCTCAGCTGAACTCACCACTCTAAACAAAATGTTATGTGGCTATGAAACCTGGTCAGAGGCTATGAATAGTGTGACAAGGAATTCACCTCCTGACTCCCAAGTGCCTGGGAAGGACAAGGGACAAGTTAGAAGCAGGACAAAATACTTCCCACTTGCATTCCAACAACACATGAAGTTTGATACCATCCAGGACAAAGCACCCGGTTTGAGTGCCATATCCACACGCATCTACTCCCCCCGACTAGGGATGCCCAGCTGTAGCGTGTACTATGTGCAAGTTCACTGGATAAATTCAAAGATCCTTAGACAGCACCTTCCAAACCCATGACCACTTCCATCTAGTGAAGAAGGGCAGCAGATATATGAGAACACTACTACCTGCAGCTTCCTCTCCGAGACACTTTCCATTGAGAGTTGGAAATATATCACTATTCCTTCACTGTCGCTGAGTCAAATCATGGAATTCCCTCCAGGAGGACATTGTGAGGTAACCTACAGCACATGGACACAATAGTTCATGGCGGCAGCTCTTCACCACATTCTCAAGGGCAAGTCACAACGGGCAATAAATGCTGGCCTGGCAGCAACAACCACGTCCGGTAAGTGATTAAAAAAGATCCACAGTAATGTGGATGGCTCTTCATTGTCCTCTGAAAGAGCATAGTAAGCCATTTAGTTCAAGGGTAAATATGGATGGGCAACAAATGCGAGTATTACCTGGCATGGTTCTTACATCCTTTTATGAAAATTCTTTGATTCAAATTTATCCAAATAGAAGTTCATTCTGATCCATAATAAGCTAAAAGCTTAACAACTTTTATAGTCATAGAGATGTACAGCACAGAAACAGACCCTTTGGTCCAACTCGTCCATGCCGACCAGATATCCCAACCCAATCTAGTCCCACCTGCTAGCACCTGGCCCATATCCCTCCAAACCCTTCCTATTCATATACCCATCCAGATGCCTTTGAAATGTTGCAATTGTACTAGGCTCCAATGCTTTCTCTGGCAGCTCATTCCATAAACATACCACCTTCTGCGTGAAAATGCTGCCCCTTAGATCTCTTTCATATCTTTCCTGTCTAACCCTAAACCTATGCCCTCTATTTCAGGACTCTGCCACCCCAGGGAAAAAAGACTGTCTATTTATCCTATCCATGCCCCTCATAATTTTATAAACCACTAAGGCCTTGATGGTGGAAAAAACAAACTGGCCTGCAAAGAGCTTACCCTGCATAGTTTTTGAACAAGTGTAACATTTGCAATGTCCCAGCGCCTCTGGCACCACCTCTGCCTGAATGAGTATTGTAAGATTACAGCCAGTACCCTCCATAGTTTCCACCCTTCATTCATTGTACTGGAATGGATCTCATCTAGTTCTGTTAACTAATCAACTTCAGTAATGCCTGTGAAATTAGCTCCTCTATCATATCTTATCTCAAGGACATCCCTTCCTATGACTTATGCAGCATCTTCTTCCTTGAAGACAGATGCAAAGTGCTCAAGACGGCCAGCCATTCTCCCATTCCATCAAAACCTTCATTTTAAAAGACCTCTATCAGGTTATGCACATTCTTCTTTCCTCAATAAAGAATATCTACATCCTCACATGTCTACTATTATCCTGCAAATCTTTTCTGTACTTGCTTCAGAGCTTAAATCACCCTTCCTTTGAAATGACCAGAACTAAACATACTACTGAATATGGTCTAACTACGGTCTAATGGAACTTCTCTACTTTTCAATTTTACCCCTTTGGAAATAAACCTCAAATGCTTTGTTTGCTAATTCATGAAGTCTATGACTCTATTCTTCGCTTAATCCACACAGACTTGCAGCTTCCAAGTAATAGGTCATTTTTATGATTCAGTCACATGAAGATGGGAGAGAGGAGGCTGAAGTGGAGCAGAAACACCAGCAAAGACCAGTTGGGCTAAAAGCCTAGTTTCTTTGTCATAGACACGATGAACAAACCACAAAGCTCCAACTGAGCAATCCCCTTATGAAACACATGAACAAACAGTGTATTTGTATCAGAAATTAGAGGATTTGTCATCTATTCAAATTAAGGCGATTTGATATAAACTGAAACCTGAAAATGCTCAAAGTCATGCCATCCTCAGTTTCAAATAAATGACATCCTAGCTGGGCTACTTCAGTCTCAATTTGTTTAATCTTTTAGAAAGTGCATTCCAAATTGTGCCGAAGATACATTTTTTTAAATCAGAAATGCCAACAGCAAAGACGGCTGTTGGAAGTGCACCCATTACATAGTCACAGAATCCTGCAGCACATAGACAGGTCCTTTGGCCAAAACTGGTCTATGCCAACTAAATGTTCCATCCATGCAAACCCCATTTCCCTGCACTTGGCCCACATCCATATAATCCTCTCTTATCCATGTATTTGTAACAATGTTTTAAAAGGAATTTGGAATGTACCCACCTCAACCACTTCCACTGACAGCTCATTCCAGATGCACATCACCTTCTGTGCAAAAAAGTTGCTCTTCAGGTTCCTTTTAATCTTTCCCCCCTAACCTTAAAACTGATGCTCTCCAGTCCTCGATTCCCCAACTCTAGGAAAAAGACGGAGTGCATTCACCCTATTCATAATCTCTCATGATCTATGACTGCATAAAAAAGGACCCCCACCACCACCTCAGTCTCCGACGCTCTAAAGAAGTCCTGTCTTATCCAACCTCTACCTATAAGTCAGACCATTGAGTCCATGCAACATCCTTGTAGATTTGTTCTGCACATTTTCCAGTTTAGTAACATCCTTCCAATAACAAAAGGTGACCAAAACCAAACAATCTTCCAAGCGCAGCCTCACCAACGTCCTGTATAACTGCAACATAACTTCCCAACTTCTACACTCAAATGCCCTGACCTATGAAGGTCAGTATGCCAAAAGCCTTTTTCACTGCCCTATCTACCTAGGACTCCATTTTCAGAGAACGATGTACCTCAACTCCAAGAACTCTGTTCCACTACACTCCTTAGTGAGAATGTTAATAAATAGGGAAAGAGTCAAGTCCTGGAGTTTTGTGAAACAAGAGCATGACTCAGATCAGCTAAGTAGTTCTTAGGATACTGGGGTGCTGGAGGAAAGGGTAATGGTTAACAAGGTGGAAAAGCATTCATTATGTAGAGCCATTTAACAAAATGTGGTAGCATTTGGTATGTATCGTCAGTTAACAAGATGAAAAGCATTCATTATGTGAAGTCAGTTAAGGTTAAAAACATTGATTGTGTAACAGCAGGTGGCTTAATCTTTACTACTGACACTCGCTGATTCTAACAGGTCTAATAATCAATATGTATATTGCCTTATCTGGATGCACCACCCTTTAAAATGTTCAAATAACTCATTAAGAAACTGCTATTCCAGAGAAGACCAAGAACCCATGTCCGTGTACACATGGACAATCGCTCTCTCTCTCTCCCCAGGGTCCAAAATAAAGATGAAGGAGGTAAAACTATACAGTGTCTGAGTATTTTGCTTCAACTGAAAGGGCAGTGAGTGGGGAAACAGGATGACATTAAAGCTGTACCCTTCAACATGCAACACCTATCTTTATTTGACTTTCCAAAATGTAAAACCTCACACTTAACTATGTTAAGCCCCACTTGCCATTTCTCAGTCCACTTCCCCAGCTGATCAAAGTCCTGCTGCAATGTCAGTATTCACTTCTAATCATCACAGTATTTAGAACATAAGTTTTTGATTTCAGAAAGAATAGGAAATTGAGAACCTCAGCAGGTTAGGCAACATTTGTGGACAGAGCAACATTATTCCAGGTAAATGACCTTTCACCAGAACTGGGAAAGCTAGAAGGGTCAGAGTCATACAGCACAGAAACAAGGGCTTTGCCCGAAACGTCGATTTCAAAGCTCCTTGGATGCTGCCTGAACTGCTGTGCTCATTGCTTTTACCACGGAAACAAAACCTTCAGTCCAACTCATCTATGCAGACTAGATATCCTACATAAATCTAGTAAAGTGTGCCAGCATTTGGCCCAAATCCCTCGAAACTGTTGCTATTCATCTAGCCGTTCAGATGCCTCCTGTACTAATACTGTACTACCACTTATTTTGACAGCTCATTGCATACACACAGCCCTTTAGGTCCCTTTTAAGCTTTCCCTTCTCACCCTAAACCTATGCTGTCTAGTTTTGGACTTCCCCAACCGAGGGAAAAGATTTTGTCTATTTACCCTACCCATGCCTCTCATGATTTTGTACACTTCTATAAAGTCATCCCCTCAGCTTCTGACACTCTGGGAAAATAACCTCAGCCTATCCCTACAGCTCAAACCCTCCATCCCCAACACCATCCCTTCTGAACCCTTTCAAGTTTTACAACATCCTCCTGATAGCAGGAAGACCAGAATTGTACATAGTATTCCAAAAGTGGCCTAATCCATGTCCTGTACAGCCACAACATGACCTCCTAACTCCTGTACTCAATGCTCTGACCAATTAAGGTACACATACCAAATACCTTGACTATCCAATATAACTGAGACTATACTTTCAAGGAACGATGAACCTGCACTCCAAGGTCTCTTTGTTCAGCAGCACTCCCCAGGACCTTACCATTAAGTCCTGCTCTTTTCCAAAATGCGGCACCTCACGTTCATTTAAGTTAAACTCCATCTGCCACTCCTCAGCCCATTGGCCCATCTGAGTATCAGTACCTATTGTAATCTGAGGTAACCTTCTTTGCTGTCCACTACAAACTTACTAACCATACCTCCTATGTTGACATCCAAATCATATACGTACATTACAAAAAGCAGTGGACCCAGCACTGATCCTTGTGGCACACTGCTAGTCACAGGCCTTCAGTCTGAAAATCAACCCTTCACCACTACCTCTGACTTGCCTCTTCGAGCCGGTTCTGTATTGAAATAGTTAGTCCTCACTATTACATGATCTAACCTTGCTAACCAGTTTACCATGAGGAACCTTGTCAAAAGCCTTACTAAGTCCATTTAGATAATATCCACCCGCTCTGCCATCAATCCTCTTTGTTGCTTCTCAGAAAACCTCAATCAAGATTGTGAGGTATGATTTCTCATGCAGTCATGTTGGCTATCCCCAATCCATCCTTGCCTATACAAATACATGTAAATTCTGTCTCTCAGGATTCCCTCAAACAACTTCTCCATCACCGATGTCATGTTCACTGGTATATGATGCCCTGGCTTTTACTTACCAGCAGGTTTTATGCAGTGAATTGGGAAGGTTGTAAAAGAACAAGGAGGAACTTTTATGATGGGATGGAAGGCAGGAGACATTATAGAAGAGCTGATTATGCAAAGCCAAAGAGAGTTCTAGTGGGATAGGTTTGATGAGTTATTTTTAATCTTTAATTTGCCCCATTACCACTCCCTTTAACTCTGCACAACCAACTGCTTTGTCATAAAATGTCTCCTGTCTTGCTTCCAAATCAGAGAACTTCCTTCTTATTTTTCTACTATACCCCATTTGATCTAGTTAATATCTGACAATTTATACCACTTGACTGTTCTCAGTTCCGAGGAAGGTCAACTTGAAACAAGCACTGTTTCTGTATTCCTTGATACTTCCTGACCTGCTGCATATTTTCTACATTTTGTTTGAAGAAATAGAGAATAACACTGAGAACATTCAAATAACTGAGCAGATTTGGCTAAAGAAATCTCAAACAACAGCAAAAACTGCGAAGCTATCAAGTCAAAAGTTAGTTAATTTCTGATCAGAACACAATTCCATGGAGGGTTAAGTCTCAAGGGCAAAGTTGATCCTCCAGACAGAAAGAAAACCTCGGTGGAATTGTAAATGAACAATTTTCTTAGAATTTTGAGCGAGGTAAAGCATATTCCCACCAAAATTAAGCTCCTTTTCACATGTTTTCAACTGCAAATGATGATAACACATACAACCAAGCGAAGTAGAAGGCATCAATAATTTCTCTCCTGGAAAATGGCGATATTGTGAAATACACAAATTCTGATGCAAGCTAGAAATGAACGGAGTGCGACTGCCTTTTATACTTGTTAATTTAGCCTCAGTGTCCAGAAAATCTTGAAGTATCTGAAGCTGAGCCAACACAAGACTTCCCATTTGCAGGAATGATTAATTGCTCTATTAGATTCAATTTTATGAAATTGGGGGAAGCCCAGTGTACAGCAGCAACTTCCAGTTACCTGGATAGCAAAAGTTGTTCAACCATAGCCATCAGCCTGAAAAGACGACAAATGATCTCACAAAGCTTCCCAAAAGAATGCAGACAATACACAAATAATTTGAGATTAATTACTATTGATTCCATCATAAATTATTCCAAATTCTGGCAAGATTATCCAGTGGCCCAGATAGAACATATATATAACGTGTCATTCTCTGATGAAGGGAATGCTCAGAACAAGTGTGTTTAAAAGTACGTGCAATTAGTCTGAGCACACTAATTTTAAATAGATAGCTTGGAAAGCTACCTGGGTGCTTTGAAACATGACTATTCCAAAAGCACTCAAGATACGAATGGATCTAATCACGGAACCTGCTGGGAGTCATGATCGCTTCCATTTTCTCTTTCTCTCCCCACTCCCTTCACCAATCGAGAGGAATTAAGAGTGAGACCCAAACTGAAGAGTCAACGTGATAGTCTTCCAGATCTAGAACCTAAATTAGGGATCAGCAAAGCTCGAAAGGCATCTCTAGGATTAGGGAGTGGACATCAACGTCAACTTTTTAGTCCTACTTATAGATCCATTTGAAACATGCATAACAATATCTACATACCAGAGGGTAGACACTAATCTACATATTGAGATGGAACAAAAGTGTCTCTAACAATAAATAAAGACTACTTGTCTAACATTTTAATAAAGAAAATGTTCCAATACACAATCTAAGATTAAGAGAAGGAATGAAAGCAATGGCAGTGGTCTTCAAGAACCTAAAAGTGGAGAAAATGTGGACTTATTTGACTATATTAAACAGGCAGACACCCGAAGTATTGAGATAAAACTCCATACAAGATAACAAGACGTACTATTACACCAAGCAGGAATGCATACATTGTACAATAATTTGTGTGGATCACAAATTTGAGTGCCTGAGAGATCAGCAGGAAACACGAGAAAATCAATAATATTTCCAGCTCGCACTCCCTTCATTCAGAAGGTTTCCAGGTACCTTTCAATTTTCATCATTCAACAGGTTTTAACAGTTGTATACATCTTAAACAATGCAAGTTACCTTAAATTCAAATTTCAAATCATACTGCACCAATTGCTCCTCTTTTCTATGGTTTAACATTTAGAAAATTATTTTAACTGCTTGCATTCAGCATGTGAATTAGTATAGGTTTGATTTGTGCCTCTCAGGTGGTGCAACAGCCAGGTGCTGTTGAAACAATAAGAAAAATTTTTATATTATGCAGGCATCACTCGTTCCTTACGTGCAATTCTGATTCAATGAATAGCACCACTGAAATTAATCACAAAAGATTCTACAAGTCTTCTAACAGCAGGGAAGAGAAAGCCATTTTAAAAGCTAAGTCAGAACGTAAGCTGCAGCTAAGTAGCTCTGATACCTTCAGGTGTTGACATCCTAACATGAACAAGTGTCACGACATCAGCACTTGGATACACAGGGCAAGCACAGCATAGCAAATTGTACTGGCTTAGGCGATTGGGTCTCATCCTGGCCTTAAGAGATTCATGTCCACCCCATTTACAGTCTGGCTCTCGGCAAACTATGTAACCATTCTCATGTTACAGCAAGCCTCAACTTTGTGGTTGCATTCTTCTACTGCTGCAGTGACAGCAATGGAAGACAAGTGTTGCAGCACTGGATTGGTGACCACATAGATCATCCATGGATAATGGATACAGGCTCCCGTAGTGTAGGTAACGACACAAGAGCATCATATTCAAATAATTTTACCTTAGTATCAAATGTTTTAAATCTTAAAACCAGATATCTTAAATTACCAAGAGCTTGCACAATATAAATCTAGATCTAAATATTTTGCACTACAGCGTCAATAGGGAACAGAATTTCATTTGCCTAATTGAATTGCATCATCCAGTTATACATTTAACTTAAGGTAAACTGAGCCAACATGAATCACATTTCCCACTTCACCCTGATAAATTTCCTTTAATATTAATTGCTAGTTTAACACAATAGATACACACCTCACCAAGCAAGAAGGAAATTTGCATTTCAGAGAAACTTATTTATTACAGAAGTTGCCAATTAGCCATCCTAGTTTGAAAATCATCAAAAGCATCATACACATCTCTTTAAAAACTTCCCAAATGCCTCAAGGGGTCAGTTAAAAATCAAGCAGTTCATTTATATAAGTAAACAATGTAACCATTTTATTCAGTGTGATCCTTAAATCAGAGGCAGATGAAAATCACCAGTTAATCTGCTCAGATGAAGGTGGTTGAAGAAATAATGATGACGAGAACAATTCTTCCATTGCTTTGTGGGCAGTATCAAACGTCTACCAAAAAATGTCAGTGCTAATGGTCTGACTTAACATCTTAATTAAAGGGTGAACCAGGCCACTCTTGATGTTTCAACATTTGCTCAATGCGAAGAAGTGCTCAAGTTTTGGCTTGGGGCTTGACCTTCCAAGCTCAAAAGGGAGAATTGCCATCAAGAAAGCCAAATTGGCAGAAAACGCGATGTGCTGGCAAGGTTAATAACCTACAATTACAAGAGATTTCAAAAAATGGAAATCACTATTTTCAGTATGGGTGGTCTGAGTAAATTTAAGCCATGTTTTCACACAATCCTAAAGGACATGTGATTACTATTAGCACAGCAAATCTTCTCTCAGTGGTATGTCAAAGGAGCAATTTGTTAATCTAAAAACAATTTGAACACATGATCATTCGTATGCTTTTATTTTGCCTCAACATGTGTACAAAAGTGAAGTGAAGCCTTACATGGTGATGCTGTCACAAGACAGCAAATGCAGTTTCAGTATGTATTGCTTACAACTTATGTCGACTTACACAGCGATAGTCACAACACTACAAAAGTAATTTTGTTTTAAAATACAACACTTTGGAATGCTCTGAGAGAAGTTGTAAGATGCTCCTTGAATTATAATTTTTTGTATATAGTACAGCTTGACACTCAATTTGCATGACTTCTTTTAGTGATACAGTGAAAAGGTCAATTTTTAGATGCACTAATTATGTGATATTTTGCCCAGAAGTTATCAAGTCACAAACCAGGATTTTAGGAATTAATTATGAATTTGGGCCATATTAAAAAGATACATGACAAGCCTCAGAAATTTAGTTCTCCTCCTTGTCATTTTCTTTTAGTCTTCTTCTTCAGCACAGCATGTCCAGATGCGCAGGAGTGGGATTCTCTTGGCCCACTGACAAATTGGGATTGATTCAGGGCAGATGGGACCTGTACAAACTGCAAAATTTACACCATAGTAGAAATGGAACGGATTTCCTTACAATGGGATTTGCAAGTGATGTTTGAGTGGATTTAAATGAGATGGTCAGATGAAATGGAACCGGCTCGACATCCCAAACTGGAAGGAAGTTGAAAAAAAAACTTGGAAAACTAGAAAACAGCAGAAACAAAGACAAGCAGCAGGTAATTTTCAAAAGCAGAATGACATTCTGAATAAAATTGACAAAGGAGACCCAGATTTTCAGAAATCTTTTGAGACAGTGGATGTGGTTAGAAAAAGTAAAGCACGTTGGATAGGAGATAATGTATGAGCACAGATTAATGACTGGCTAAAAGATTAACCAGAAAACAGTAGGGATAAATGGGCCAGTCTCATTAACAAGCTGCGACTAGTTTAGTTCTGCAAGTATTAGTAGTTGGACTCTAGCTGTTCACAATATATCTTAATAATTTGGACGTGGGCATCAAAGTAATATTTATAAATTAGCATATGATACAAAGCAAAGTGGGAATGCTTGTCATGAGGAAGATGTAAAACAGCTTCAAGAGGACTTGGACAGGCTTAGTCAATGTGCAAGAACATGACAGACGGAAAATAGTGTGCAAAACTAAGCTTGTCCACTTTGGTAGGAATAACATATGCAGAGTATTTAATAGGAGAAAGTGAGGACTGCAGATGCTGGGGATCAGAGCTTAAAAATGTGATGCTGGAAAAGCGCAGCAGGTCAGGCAGCATCAAAGGAGAAGGAGACTTGACGTTTCGGACATAAGCCCTTCTTCAGGAATGAGGAGGGTGTGCCAAGCAGGCTAAGATAAAAGGTAGGGAGGAGGGACTTGTGGGAGGGGCGTTGGGAATGCGATAGGTGGAAGGAGGCTAAGGTGAGGGTGATAGGCTGGAGAGGGGGGCAGTGGTGGAGGGGTCGGGAAGATGTTTGCAGGTCAAGAAGGCGGTGCTGAGTCTGAGGGCTGGGACTGAGAAAAGGTGAGTGGGGGGTAGGGGAAATGAGGAAGTTGGAGAAATCCGCATTCAACCCCTGTGGCTGGAGGGTTCCTAGGCGGAAGATGAGTCGCTCTTCCTCCAGGCGTCGTGTTGCCATGGTCTGGCGATGGAGGCGGCCAAGGACCTGCATGTCCTTGGCGGAGTGGGAGGGGGAGTTAAGATGGACACTAACTCCCCCTCCACTCCGCCAAGGACATGCAGGTCCTTGGCCGCCTCCATCGCCAGACCATGGCAACACGACGCCTGGAGGAAGAGCGACTCATCTTCCGCCTAGGAACCCTCCAGCCACAGGGGATGAATGCGGATTTCTCCAGCTTCCTCATTTCCCCTACCCCACCCTTTCTCAGACTCAGCACCGCCTTCTTGGCCTGCAATCTTCTTCTCGACCTCTCCGCCCCACCCCGCCCCCTCTCCAGCCTATCACCCTCACCTTAGCCTCCTTCCACCTATCGCATTCCCAATACCCCTCCCCCAAGTCCCTCCTCCCTACCTTTTATCTTAGCCTGCTTAGCACACCCTCCTCATTCCTGAAGAAGGGCTTATGCCCGAAACGTCAAGTCTCCTTCTCCTTTGATGCTGCCTGACCTGCTGCGCTTTTCCAGTATCACATTTTTAATGCAGAGTATTTAATAAATGGTACAGAATGCACATATATAAAGAGACTTCAATCTTGTCTTTAAGTTGAAGGCTAACATGCCAGTGCAGCATTCACTGAACGGAGAATACCTACTGAATGGTTAAGATGTGCTTTTTTTAAACAACTCATTTAAATGTTAATTTCAGGCAGTAGTTTGCAGTGTGATTAGTAAACAAGGTTCTCTGAACGCAAACACCAACAATTCTATCCCAGCTCACTTGCACCCATTTCTTAACTATTGAAAGATCACTCACACTTCAGACTGAGTGATTGTCTTATTCAAATCTTCAACTTTTTCAGATGCTCCTTTATAGCTATAAAGATAAAGAGAATTTATTCAGCAGATCATAATTATTTTGAAAGCGGGAAAAAGGAAAAAAAACTTTATAATAAAGCTGTAATGCTGAAGAGTATTATTATTTCAAAGATTTGAGTTTGACAGTCCCAGTTGACAACTTACATCTGAATCTTGGCCTCCAAGTGGGAGCTAGTTTAAGCCACCACACTTGCAGTTCTTCCCTTGTTCAAAATTTGTGTCAAGTAATACTCAAGATTTGGAGAAGTTGATAAAACTCAGATTTTAACTTTTTAAAAATTTACTTACTGGAAACTACTATTTCAAACTTTTAAAAATATCAATGCCACTTTCTAGTGACTTGAAATCACAAAAGATGGCTATACATTTGCATCACTGTACCTTCTACACTCTAAAGTAGTCAAATGGAGACAATCTGTCTGCATTGCTTTACCAGAAACAATGATCTTGGATGAGTATAGATAGGGACCATCTACTACCTAATTAGCAAGGAATCCTGACATTAACCTGGATACTTGACAATTGGTTTGTCCCCATTAACATTTGGATAATGGAGCTCTACCAGAAGAATGCATCCAGATGTAATTCGATCATCTAAGCTTGACGAAACAAAATCCACAAGCCACTGCAACACTGAGTCACTGAGCAGTTGAAGTGAGAGGGCCACGTCACAATCTAGCTAACCCTCTGTGTTTAAGCACCTGTGAACAAGAAAGGGAGATGCTGAAGTTGACCATGAGCAAGATTCCCCTTTATCCATCTAATTTACAAGACTTTGAATCCAGTCTGCTGTTTCGACTATGCATGTCACAGAGATTTTGAAGAACTCAACTCAGCAATTGCAATTTCCAGAATGATAAATCAGAATACAAATTTAAAGTGCGTCATCACCAAACCTTGAAGAACCAGAGTTTAGCCTAAAGCTAAACAAATCACTAGCCTTCAAGATCCCATACCAGTCCAAATTTTACTGGACTTAAAATATTAATCTACCCTCACACTGTACTGCATTTGCACATGTGTGAAGTATATAAAAGTTAATGTCATTTATTTTATGGCTATTTTATTGTATAGAATAAATATTATCTTTTAAGAAGTACAAGTAAACTGCATGCATCTTTGGTGGTTGCATCACAAAAACATTTAGACACTCACTAAATTGATGGGCCTAAAACCTTCATTTTACAACCTCTGTGTTGTGATCAAAGGAGGAGTTGGTAAAGCAAGAAATCTTGCTACCTTTGTTTACCTGGTCATAATACAGGACTTGAGTATGGTGCTGAAAAAAGCACAGCGGTCAGGCAGCATCCAAGGAGTAGGAGGATCAATGTTTCGGGCAGAAGCCCATCCTCAGGCTTTTGCCCACAATGTCGATTTTCCTGCTCCTCGGATGCTGCCTAACCTGCTGTGCTTTTCCAGCACCACACTCTACTCTGATCTCCAGCATCCGCAGTCCTCAATTTCTAATACAGGATTTAAGATACTCTGTGCGCCCATTAAAAATAGTTTTCTGATATAAAACACATTTTGGCTAAGTCAAAAATATCCATTAAACTCAATATTTTTGCTCAAGTCCCATGTTCAAAGGAATAGGGAGCTTAGTGATCCATGTTCAAATGAGTTTACCAGGTATTTTTGAACAGCTGTGCTGAATAGTTTAGAATAAAAGATGAGGAACTGACTTTTCAAACTTTCTTTCAACCTCTGTACAATGTTTGATATGCTGGAATATATCACCATATCTGTAGCATCCATTACAAACAGCATATGGTGGCTCAGTGGTTAGCATTGCTGCCTCACAGCAGCAGGGAATCACGTTCAATTCCAGCTTTGGAGTGTAGAGCTTGCACGTTCTCCCGTATCTGCATGAGTTTTCTCCAAGTGCTCCGGCTTCCTCCCACAGTCCAAAGATGTGCAGTTAAGTGAATTGACCATGCTAAATTGTCCATAGTGTTAGGTGCATTAGTCAAGAGGGAAATGGGGCTGGGTGGGTTACTCTTTGAAGGGTCAGTGTGGACTTGCTGGGCAAAAGGCCCTCTTTCCACGCTGTAGGGAAACTAACCTAACATCACTGTACCTTGTGAAACCTCCAGTCAAGCCAAGAGCCATTTCAAATTCCTCAAAGAGAGCATGGTTTTCTCAGTCAATAATTTGAGAGCTAGGAGCATCCCGCCCTTACTATTTGCAGTGAAGTCTTTTCAATGTACTGCTGAGAGTTACTACCCTTTCAACAGGTGAAAGTAGAGAAGAGAAGGGAGATTAGACAAGTTGAAAATAAAATACATTCAACAAAAGCAGAGCACTTCAAAAACACAGATTTGGTTTCTCTCAATATTTCACAAAAAAATACACAACATCCCAATCTACAGATTGTACTATTTAAACAATTATAGCTAAGGTGGCCAAAAAGTCTGGCGGCGAAACAAATCCCACTCAAGTAAACATTTCCAACCTCTTAGACTCATTTACTCTATTATAACAAACACTGGGGGCTCAGTGACTTGATGTAATTTTATATTTCAATACACACAAATACCATTTTAAGCACAATCATGGAAGATTGAACAGAAAAGCCCCTCTCTTTACATACAAGCCTTTCTTTTCAACTTTTAGGTCTCTTAACATTTCATTCCTCTCAATTCAATTTATACATCCTTCCTTAATGTTATTTTCAATCCTTCACACACATCCAATCGCAGTTTTAACAATGAACTGAAGTCATTCAGTAAATGTCATTGACCATCATGCTGCTTAGCAGTTTTAGCAATTTAATTAACAACCTACCCAAATACTTTGCCTTTCATTTTGATACTACTTACTCAAACTCAATAACAGGGTGTCAAATGTGTTTCATGCTGCTTAGTTTTCCTTTTAGAACTGTCACACTGTATCTACTCAATATTCTCTCTCCACCATCCCCTCCAAACCACATCCCCCCGCCAATCCCATAACCTAACAACACTACCTAAACATATTTTCTAGTCACCCATCCTTGTGGTGTTTGCAATAGCTTGCCATGCAAAAGTCTTCTGCTTCTTTTCTTTCACCTAAAAAGATGAAAGGAGTAACAAAAGCAAATTATTTCTTTTTTTCTATTCATTTTCTTCCATACAATTCAGTCGTATTTTTTTCACATAACAGGATTTACCACAAGTTACCCCTTGAACAGTCGGAATGTATTTCAAAACTTCAATACAATGACAGCAGACTGTCTGTTTCAGGAGATTCATCTAAAGTAATTGTGTAGTCAAGAACGGAAATAAGAGCACTCTGAAACAGTCTCAGTATTTTCATTAGTTTATTCCCTTACTGGATGGTGGGCATTGCTGGCTAGGTCAGGATTCATTGCTCACCCCAAAATGCCATCTGAAACCACTGCAGGCCATGCGGTGGAGGAAGGGAATCACAGGATTTTGAGTCATCAAGTGAAGGAATAGTGACCTAGTTCCAAGTACTATCTAATAGAGAACAAATAAATGATGGTGGTGGTTCCATCTATCTGCTGCCCTTGCCCTTGTCAGTGGCAGAGTATGCAGGTTTGGAAGCTTGTTTAAGAAATCTCAATCAGGTATTGCAGTGCATCTTATAGTTCGGACAATGCAGGAGGGAGTAAATGTGAAAAGCTCTAACAGAGGTGCCAATCCAAGTAGGCTGTCCTTTCCAGGATGAGATCAAGCTCCTGGAATACTGTAGGAAGTGCATTCACCCAATCAAGTGGAAAAATTTTCCACTACACTCCTGATGCATCCTGTAAATAGTGGTCAGGTATCGGAAGACAGCAGTCGGGTTACCCATCTATTTACCCCATACTTAAATAGATCAAAGTAGCCTTAGCAAAAACATGCACATTTCACACCATGCTGCTGTCAAGTAGCAACTTTCCAGCAGAAAAGGCAAACAGTGAAGGCTAGGATAATTCCTGTCAACTCTTGGCTAGAGAGCCATATCTAGACCAATACTGACAGAGGCTTTTAGCAATCTGGTCATCCATAAACCTTTTAAAAAATTAATGACTCATTCATTTTTACTCATTAAACTAAAGTTACAGCAAAGTCAACTTTCCTTGATCTTGCTTTTCCGAAAAGACAGAATTGAAGAGGTCAGTTCAAATAGTAGATCTCCTCATATAACGAAAATTATTATGTCCAGTTATCAACAAGCTCTAAATAACTGAAACACAGCACTTTGAACAATGAAACAGCATTAAAACAAGCTAATCATGATCAACGTAAACGTTATAATTTGTTGTTTATAGAAGCTGTGCGCAAATTGGCTGCAAAGTTTTCTATATTCTAACAGTCCAATCAAGTACCTTTTCTCCCCCACTTTTACCATGCAGTTCAGAGATCCTGTTGACTTGAAAAGGCATTAAGTAAATGATCAAAATCCTGATGAAAATGTACACTCTCAAACAATTCTATATATGTAACTAATCAAACATTATCAAGTTCAGTGTTTCTAGCTAGATCCTGATATTACATTTCAATATTGACAGGATCTTGAGGGATACTGTGCTCCAAATGTTGCAGCACACTCACCATACTTCAAGTCTGCATTACCACTTGGGGTCACTGCACAGCTGCCTTGGGCAGACTGCCCAAATATTTCAACCCTTAAATTAAATTTTTAATTATTGTAGTATGTCAAATTTTCAACATTATAAAGATCCAATATCAGCATCATAGAGGAGCACAGGTATTGGCATTGAACCAATTAAATCACATTGTATACTATACACTAAAAATTGGGTCCAGCTCAAATTGTCATATGGCTTTCTTAAAAACTTGAATGATAATCTATAGTTCAATAAAATTTTAACTCCCAACCAAAACAGTTGAGACATTTTGAACTCTCATGACAAATACCAGGTGAATCTCACTCTGTCACAACAGCAGCAATTGTTAATAGTTTGAAGTTGATACATCATGTTTGTCTTATTTCTTAACGAACCAAATATAAAAACAATTAGCGTTTCCCTTGGAAGTCCATTAATTGGAGGGAAAAAGACTATTGATTTGTTAGACCTGAGTTCAATGTTCAGTACAAGAACAGAAGAAGGGGTAGGAATAGAGAATCCCTAGGTCAAATCTGAAATGTTGGCCTAAGCATAATCAGCTAACTGTCCACTTCCATGCTGTGCTTTCAAATGTGGATGTGGGTTTGCTCGTTGAGCTGGAAAGTTCATTTTCAGGTGTTTCATCACCATACTAGGTAACATTAGTGAGCTTGTGGATGAGGCACTGGTGGCATGGTCCGCTTTCTGTTTGTAATGTTTAGGTTTCCTTGGGTTGGTGATATCATTTCCTGTGATGCCATTTCCTGTTCTTTTTCTCAGGGCGGTGGTAAATAGGATGCAAGTCAATATGTTTGTCGATACAGTTCGAGTTGGACTGCCATGCTTCTGAATTCTTGGACGTCTCTGTTTGGCTTGTCCAAGGATGGATGTGTCGTCCCAGTTGAAGTGCTGTTCTTCCTCACTGTGTCAGTGTTTCATCCAGAGACTCTGATATTATCTAGGATGGTGACGAAATGTCTGAAAATGAACCCTCCAGCTCAGCAAGCAAACCTACATCCAGAACCTCAACCTGAGCAATAAATCTTCTCAAAACTCACTTTTAAATGTCTTAAGACTGAAAAGAAACACAGTCAACAGATCCTACTATTTCTGATTCCTCCAGCATAGATACATAGTTCATCAGTTCAGTGCTTGTCTGGATACTAGTACTGGACAGTGAGTCAATCAAATCTTCAGCACACTGAATGAAACTTAGTTGCTAGCATTTCATTGAATCACCGAGTTACCGCAGTTAAGAGTAGAAAAGCCTCACGAATAATTTCAAGGTTATGCTCATAGAATACACTGTGCTCGGAACATAAAAATGTACTCTGAAAAAAAAACAGCAAACTCAATGCAATCAAAAATAGCTACAAATGAAACGGAAATAATTTGCATTTGAAACAAATAAAAGCAAATTATTAAGCCATAAAAGTTTGTGAAAGGATTTATTGGGATCGAGTAGGGGAAAACTGCAACTGTCTACCCAAAAGATTTTGTTTAGGCTCTTTACAGAACACAAACAAAGCAGAAAATGTCTGAGCAGATTTGGTGTTTCTAAGAATCCTAAATTACATTGGAAATTCGTTGAATCTACTGGGAATGTAGCACATTTTCAAGTACATTTCCAGAGCAGGTGTTACTCTGATCATTTGCAAATCAAGTGAGCTAAATTAGAACAGCCACAGAAACTACTCCTTGTGAGCTAGTGTTTGCTCCATTAAAAGGACATGGAAAACCTTCACAAATCAAGATGAAAAAAAGAAAAGCAAAAACATTCAAGTATAATTCAAGTTTCAAGCTACAGCAAAATGGTGGTTTCACAACACTAACTAACCAAGCACCGTTCATACTAATGCCCCCAACACAAAACAAGTGGTCCCAGCTTGTTAGCACCCTAAAGATGGGGCAAAGGCATCTAATCTTTAAGAGTTTTATTTATAATTCTAAATCTTCAAGACACTGTGATCCTTTCCCCATGTGATTATTTAAACTGCAGATATTTTTGGACCAGCCTGTTTAGATATGCTATACATACCTCAGAGGCACATGGGACATAAACTCCAATCCTCTGGCTCAGAGTTAGGGACACAGCCACTGCACTACAACAGTCTAGAACTTACAGGTTCTAGAATTTAATCTTACAGGTGTCTTTTTTCTAAAAATCAAACCAACTCGGAAGTGTAATGACTTACCGCTGGTGTAGGTGGGACTTGAACAAAAGCCTCTTGGCACAAAGATAGGGATATTACAATGGTGCCATACTTTTCTTCACATACTCAATTATTTAGGTCTGATTGATGCACATAATTTAAACTACCAAGCTGCTATACTACACAATCTAACAATATAGGTTGTTGTAAACAACCAAGGAAAGGAAGGTGACGCAATGTACTTCATGAAAAGCACAAATCATTAATAGATCCTTTGTCAACTGGAAATTAATTGTTTTCAAATTGCCCACATAACTATACAAAGGAGGAGTTTTGATGAAATAATCCAAAGGTGTATTCATAAAAGCTCATCTTCTTTCTTATGCAGCAAATTAAACAGTTCAAAGAGAAAATGAGACAAGTTAATAAGAATTTCACAAAGTACAGTATAGAATGCACTCAACAGGTTACTTGTACATGCTATTCTTCCTAGTTAGTTATCAAAGTGAAAAACAATTTGAAGAACAGTTAATCTACTTATCGATAGCAGTATTTCTGAAACATGACTGATATGTTCCTGCATTTATTAAATAACATGACAAAACAATTTTGGCCATAGGGTCCAACATTTGTGTCTTTAGGTATGTACATCAATCATGCTGCTGGACTTCCTATAGCAAAACTTGAGAAAAATAATTTAGCAGTTTAAAACTCAAAATCATACAAACTCTTGGGAAGGGGTATTGTTTAAATAATTTGAACTGAATTATTTAATGCCAGTAGCAAACAAAAACACATTTGTTACGTGGAAACAAACAATGGACAGACCAAAATAAAGAAAAGGAAGTGGAATTTCATTCGTCATTCACATTCATTCCTTCACATTACAAGAAACGTATGCACATTACACATTAGCCATTTCCAAGGCCTCATGCTGCCTATGCCTCCCATTTACAGAAAGCAAAAAGAAACCAGTTGTCATGCTCATGAAGGGAAGTAGCTCAGATTGGACGTAAACTCCCGAGACAACAATAAAGCTTTCATTTTACTGACCTCTGTTCTTAACAGCAACCCTCTTCTCAGAGTCATAGAGATCGATAGCACAGAAACAGACCCTTGGGTCCAACTTGTCCATGCCAATAAGATTTCCTAACCTAATTTAGTACTATTCGCCAGCACTTAGTCAATATCCCTCTAAACCCTTCCTACTCATATACACATCCAGAAGCCTTTTAAATGCTGGAACTGCATCACCCTCCACCACTTCCTCTGGCAGCTCATTCCATTCACGTACCACCCTCTGTGTGAAAAACTTACCCCTTAGGTTCCTTTTATATCTAGCTCCTCTCACCCTAAACCGATGCCCTCTAGTTCTGGACAACCCCATCCCAAGGAAAAAGACTGCCTATTCCTCCTATTCATGCCCCTCATGATGTTATAATCCTCTGTAAGGTCACCCCTCAGCTCCAGGGAAAACAGCCCCAGCCTATTCAGCGTCTCCCTATAGCTCAACTCATCCAACCCTGCAACATTGTTGTAAATCTTTTCTGAACCCTTTCAAGTTTCACAACATCTTTCCGATAGGAAGGAGACCAGAACTGCATGCAATATTCCAACAGTGGCCTAACCAATGTCTTGTACAGCCGCAACATGACCTCCCAACTCCTATACTCCATACTCTGACCAATAAAGGCAAGCATACCAAACACCTCCTTCACTATCCTCTCTACCTGCGACTCCACTTTCAAGGAGCTATGAATCTGCACTGCAAGGTCTCTTTGTTCAGCAACACTCTCTAGGACCTTACCATTAAGTGTAGAAGTCCTGCTAAGATTTGCTTTCCCAAAATGTAGCACCTCACATTCATCTAAATTAACCTCCATCTGCCACTCCTCAGCCGTTGTAATGTGAGGTAACCTTCTTCACTGCTCACTAGATCTCCAATTTTGGTGTCATCTGTAAACTCACTAACTATACCTAAGTTCACACCCAAATCATTTATACAAAAATGACAAAAAGTAGTGGACCAGTACCAACCCTTGTGGCACACCACTGGTCACAGGCCTCCAGTCTGAAAAGCAACCCTCCACCACCACCCCTCTGTCTTCTACCTTTGAGTCAATTCTGTACCCAGATGACTAGTTATTCCTGTATTATTGTGGTTCTGTTCACCTTGCAGATCGTTAGCTGTCTTCCTGTTTATCCTATGTAGTGTTTTGGGACAAACAGGAAGACAGCTAATGATCTGCATCCATGAACACCAATTAGCCATGAAACGACATGACCAGCTATCCTTAGTAGCCACACATGCAGATGACAAGCAACATGAATTCGACTGGGACAACACTACTATTATAGGGTAAGCCAAACAGAGAACAGCCAGGGAATTCCTAGAGGCATGGCACTCATCCACAGATTCAATCAATAAGCACATCGACCACTGCAACGGACAGCTGGAACTGACAACCGGAAGCGGCAGATTCAAACCACTATAAATGCCGGAGAAAACATCACAGAAGCGCTTCACAGGAGACTCCCAAGTACTGAGGATGTCACCTAGACAGGGGACAAAACGTCTGCAACACAAATTCCCAGCTCAGCGAACAGAACCACAACAACGAGCACCCGAGCTACGCATCTTCTCACAATCTTCCTGTATTCCATGAGATCTAACTTTGCTAACCAATCTCCATAGGAAACCTTGTTGAATGCCTTATTGAAGTCCATATAGATCACATCTACTGCTCTGCCCTCATCAATCCTCTTCGTTACTTGAACAAAAACCTCAAATCAAGTTTGAGAGACATGATTTCCCAAGCACTAAGCCATGCAGCCTATCCTAAATCAGTCCTTGCTTTTCCAAATAGCATGTACATCCTGTCCCTCAGGATTCCCTCCAATAACTTGCTACCACTGACATCAGGCTCACCACTTTAGTTTGCGGGCTTTTCCTTACTACCTTTCGTAAATACTGGTACCATGTTAGCCAACCTCCAGTCTTCCAACACCTCACCTGTGATGATCAATGATACAAATATTTCAACAATGGGCCCAGCAATCACTTCCCACAGGGTTGTAGGGTACACCTGTAGTAGTCCTGGGGATTTACCCACTTTTAAGCATTTCAACACATGCAACACCATCTCCTCTGTAATATAGACATTTTTCCAAGATGTCACCATCTATTTCCCGACATTCTATATCTTCCGTGACCTTTTCCACAGTAAACACTGATGCAAAATACTCATTTAGTATCTCCCCCACATTCTGCAACTCCACTCATAGGCTGCCTAGCTGACCGTTGAAGGGCCCTATTCTCTCCCAAGTTACCTTTTTGCCCTTAAGGTATTATCAAAACCCTATAGATTCTCCTTGACCCTATTTTCCAAAGCTATCTCATGTCCCCTTTTTGCCCTCCTCATTTCCCTCTTACTCCTACTGCCTTTATACTCTATCTCTCTGGCTTATACCTGACATTGGCTTCCTTCTTCTTTTAACCAAAACCTTAATTTCTCTCGTCATCCAGCATTCCCTACACCGAGCAGTCTTTCCTTTCACCCAAACAGGAATGTACTGTCTCTGGAGACTCATCAGCATTTCAAAGTTCTTGCCTAATACCGTCAAAATTGGCCTTCGCCCAATTTAGAACGTCAACTTTTAGATCTGGTCTATCCCTTCCCATCACTATTTTAAATCGAATGGAATTATGGTCACTGGCCCCAAAGTGCTCCCCCACTGACACCTTAGTCACCTGTCTTGCCTTATTTTCCAGGAGTCAAGTTTTGCACCTTCTCTAGTAGGTACATGCACATACTGAATCAGAAATGTTTCTTGTACACACTTACCAACTTCCTCCCCCTCTAAGCCCTTAAGACTATAGCAGTCCCAGTCTATGTTTGGAAATTTAAAATCCCGTACCTAAACACCGTAGTATTCTTACTGTTAACAGAAATCTCTTTACAAAGTTGTTTCTCAATTCCCTGCTGACTATTAGGGGGTCTATAATACAATCCCAATAAAGGGGATCATCCCTTTCTTATTTCTCAGTTCCACCCAAATAACCTCCCTGGAGGTATTCCCAGGAACATGGGCAGCTCAGTGATTAGCACTGCTGCCTCACAGCTCCAAAGGGTCGATTCTACCCATGGGTGACCGTGTGTGGAGCTTGCGCATTCTCCCCGTATCTGTGTGGGTTTCCTCTGTATGCTCCATCTTCTGCCCACAATCCAAAGATGTGCACGTTCGGTCAACTGGCGATGCAACATAACTCCAATCATTCAGGAATGTGCATGTTAGGTAAATATAGGATAATAGGGATAGGGAATGGTTTTGATTGGGTTACTTGTCAGAGGGGCGGTAGGTCCTTCGGCCCAACAAGTCCATGTTTCCACACACACTGGATTCTACATAAAAAGAATATCCTCCCAAGTAGAACTGTAATGCTATCCCTTATCAAAAGCCACTCCCCCTCCTCTCTTGGCCCCCTTTCTACTTTTTCTCTCGCATTGGTCTCCTGGAACATTAAGCTGCCAATTCTGTCCACCCCGAGCCATGTTTCTGTAATTGCTATGATATCCCAGTCCCTAACCATGCCCGGAGTTCATCGGCCTTCCGTTAGGCCTCTTGCATTGAAGTAAATGCAGTTTGATTTATCAGTCGTACCTTGTTCTCTGCTTTGTCCCTGCCTATCCAACTCAATCGTTTTCCCAACTGTACCAGTCTCAAGATGATCTCTTTCCTTACTAACTCTCTGGGTACCCTACCCCCCACCTTCCCACATGTGTCTGTACCTCTGACTGGAATATCCTCTATCACAATCAATCAATCACTTGGAACCTGATGTACCCCTCATTACATTAGGGCCAGTTTCAATACCAGAAACTTGGTTGCTTGTGCTACATTACCTTGACAGTCCATCACCCCCTACATTTTCCAAACCAACATACTTGTTTGAAATGGGGATAGCCACAGAATACTCCTGCACTACCTGCCTACCTCTCCTGGAGTTAACCCATCTATTTGACTTTATCTGTTGCTTTTCTCCCTTCCTGTAACTGCCATCCATCACAACCCCTGGCTCTTGTAAATTCCTCATTGCCTCTAACTGTTGCTCTAACCAATCCATTCCATCCGATAGGATTCACAACCAAAGACATTTCCTGAGACATAAACCTCAGTAACACCTAAACTCTCAAATTCCTAGTACAGCAATTACTGCTTTGTATGCTTATGCATTATTTTGGAACTTTGGAGAAAAACGTCAAAACAATGGCACTTTTAGAAGGGATGACAGACAAAAGACAGCACATGGTCAGTGAAACAGAAAAAACCTACACTGCAAACTGGCAGCAGTGAATCTGCTCAGTTACCGCTTTTGCTAAATTCATGTATCGCTGGACATCAGAGTGAGTCTAGCGAAATTCGCAACTGATCTTGGAGGATTGTGTGGGAGAGCTCACAGCAAAGGAACAGATATGTGCATAGTTTTGAACTGTAGCCTTATTGTAAATCTACAGTAGTGAGTAGACCGTGTTCTTTCTTGATTATGTTTTAATGAGATCTGCCTCGATTAAATTTTCAAAACATAAGCCGTAAGTGTTCAGTTAGTTTGGAGTAGTGTGCTTTTTAGAGCAATAAGACAGTGCTATTTTCTGGATCTGTAGATTGTGAAGGAGCAAAAATGGCCTTTCATAGAGTGGTATGCTCTTCTTCTCAGATGGAGGAGTTCAGGGAGACCATATTACTGAGGATTATACTTTACAATAATTGTTAGGAGAAACAGGAAAGAAAATAAATGACACCCAAAACTATACACGGCCTATTCACTGGTCTGAAAGAAATTGCAAATAATTGTCTTCATGAGCAGATTCTAAAGTGAAACTGCACAACATGTAAACCTTGTTCATTACTCTTAAAGCTGGAATCCACAATTGACTTCAAGAATTTTAATCTTGTGGATAAAGGATAGAGACTTAAATTTCCAAAAATAGCATCACTCCAGCATCCTCAGTTTGGAAAGCTGAAAGTGATCATCAAGGTCATAAAAATCAGCACTGATGAAGTGGATGCTCCACTGGAAGTTAGGGGTTTAAGCATATTGAGGAAGCAGAATAAAAAGTTCTTCACTGTACAGACAAGATGAAAGAGCTTAATGTATAACTGTAATTAAAGATGTTTCAATTGTTATAAATACTATAGATTACTTATCCTTTGTACGTCATGAAATTCACATAAGTCTCAAAAAGGGGAAGAAAGAGCAGGGCACTAATCAGTTACCAGCAAGCAATCTCCACATATCTTCTACATTGACTATGCTCAGACGAAGATATCATGATACTATACATAAATAATGGTAAACAAATGAGAAAATTGCAGTTCTATCTTCCAAGTACTCACGCATTTGATGCTTGTACATCTTGCCAACTCTTGCTTAAGTTTTGCTTGAGCTCAGTGAATGGTGTCAATCCCAACTTTCTTTTGATATCAGAAGCATGTTTTTCTTTGGCAACTAGCACCTGTCGAAGTGTTGCTATTTCATCCTCAACCTAAAAAGAGAAAAAGCCCACGAGATTCAACTCAAAATCACCAGCTGCTTTTTCAGTGCACACATTTTTGTAAGCAGGCCTTCCTACTGAAGGTAGTGAAGTCCATTTTTTTTTGTATAAACTTGAAACATATGGCTTAAATGTTTCTCCACAAACCTGACAAAGTGCTTATTACCAATCCTTATATTAGGCTGTACACAGATTCCGACCACAGATAAGGAAGCAACATTTTCAACAAATCCTTGTAATGAAGAGTATGTGCAGAGGTGGTTTTGGAAATTGCTCAAAGTAGTCCCAAAGCTACAAAATGAACAGTGAATGTTGAATATTTGTGAATTTCTGGTAAACAGAATGTTCACTGCAAAAATTAACTTTGAAGCATACAAATATCAGCTGTACAGATCATTCTACAGAGATATTCAGTCAGCACAGGCCTTTCCCTAAATGGATTGGTTCAGAGGGAAGACTTTGACAGTTACAATCAACATCCAGTGGTAAAAATAAAATAGTATCTTCAATGCAATACTAACTTACAACATTCTTCAAAATCCATTTCTTACAACAAACCCCCACACAAAAACATACATCCTCTCGAATATCTCCATAAAATTTCATTTAACTCCCCCTCTTAAAAACAGCAACGGACCAATTTTAAAGCCACCCATTGAGATGGATACATTAGTTGGAAGAGAAAAAAGTTACTTCCACGTAATAAAACTGAAAGTCTCTCAGATCTCCAAGAGTAGTACGGCTCCCCACAGTGAGCTAATTAATGACTCAGGGGGCCAAAACGGAAAGGGAAAAAAAAGTACTGCTGCAGGTCCATCCTGTTACTAGCCAAGGGAACATTTGCTGTGTCTATGTTCCTTCCTGTCTCCACCCTAAGAAAGTGATTCATACTGGAATAAAGTTGAGAAAGTACTAGCAACCAGGCATTTTCTCATTCAGCTGATCATTTATCACATATGAAGCAGATTGAGTTTTAAATGATGGAGGATCAATTCCGATTGGCCGGGTGTTCAGATCTCACCTGATGTGTGCACACAAACAGTTCAGTAGGAATTCAGTATGGAGCAATCAGGCACAAAATCTGAATCGAACCTGTTGTTCCCCTGGTCTCAAGCTTCCCCCAGCTTAAGAGGCGCACTATCAGCGTAATGCAGAACAGATCAGGTATAAAACCAGAAATTTACTCTATGTAATAATATCACCACATAGGTTGCTGTAATTACCACTACATCTATTGTAGAAAAAAAGCTAAAAAATTTTCAAATTAATCGAGCTTCCAAAGCTTAAAAATAAAGCATCACTGTGGGAACAAATGGAAGGTTTGGGCAGGGGGGTGGGAGGGAGAGATTAGATTTGACTTCAGGATTCCTTCATCATAGTTAGCAGTTTCAGCACCAGAAATCATCTTCCACTTCACATGAGGAATAAACTCTGGATTCACTAAAGAATAAGTTGGTTGCTGCAATGGTAAGAAAACACAATTATGCAGTCATTAAACAGAGAAACAGATCCTTCGGTCCAACTGGCCCACACCGACAATGTTGCCAAAATAAACTCGTTCCACCTGCCTGCATTTGGTCCATAGCCCTCCAAACCTTGCATATTCATGTACTTATTCAAGTTGTCTTTGAAATGTTGTAACTGTACCTGATCTCACCACTTCCTCCAGCAGTGCATTCCTTACACTAACCACTCAGTGTAAAAACATGCTGCCCTTCACATCCTCTCACCTTAAAAATATGACAAGTTTCAACTGCCCAACCATAGGGAAAAGACCTTGGCTATTCACCTTATCCATGTCCCTCTCAACCTCCTACACTCCATTGAAATAAAGTCCCAGCCTCTCCAGCATATTTTTGTAATCCAAACCTTCCATTCTGATAATGTAATGTTAAAGATTAAATTGGACACTCTCGCTGGACATGAATGTAATATTAAAAAGGTTTAAACTGCACTGACTGAACCTTCTGGAAGTGGGTGGGGACAACATTCATGCAGAATGACATTGACTCCCACTTCACTTGAACAGTCATTTGTTACTACTCTCCTACTATTATCAAATTAAACTATCATTCAGTCCCTTTCAAAGCCATCCACTGAAGCTAGAACATATCACATCTACACTGTATTGGGGAATCACAGAGTCAGGAAATAGTTTGCATAACGATTCCCCAGGATTGGGGCATTTACATTTCCATTGTCTTGGAGAATGACCTCATCCTACTATTGTACCTGGGGTAGGTAACGTGACTGCGAGGGAGTGGCTGGGGGGTTGCCTTGAATGACATGTGACTGTGAGGGAGTGACCAGAGTATCTATGAGCATTACAAACTGGCTCGGATAAAGATGGGTTTCCTGTTCGGGGCCTCTTCAAACTTGACTTAGCAGGCCTGCTAAGTCAATCATAAAGGTCACCTAGCTTGTACAAGCTTTAACAAACTTTAACTGTTTGCAGAAGATGGTGTGTGTCAATTGCATCTCATGTGAGAAACCTCAGGAAAAGAACCTAACATCATCCTGGTATATCTTTTCTGAACCGTCTCAAATTTATGAATATCCTTTTTATAACATGGCAATCAGAATTAAGTAGGTTAAACACTGTCTTCAATCATTTTTGAATTATTTGAAGATTGAAAATGTATTTCAATCTATTAAGTAGATTAAGCAATCTATGGAATCAAGAATGTTCTTCCACAAGATGTTATTGCAAAAGGTTATCCTGGTTACTGATCTGTGGCACTGTTTTATAACTCATTTTCCAAATCCTCGTAGGCAGCTAGAATGATATGACACACGCTAGCAATTATTTAAATTATGACCGAGGAACTTGAACATATAGTCAATAATTCCTTTTAATTTTTGGTTCCACATATTATACTTGGAAATTGGAAAAGTAAAGTAATCAAACAGATAAGATCAGAGTTGTTGCTGATTAAAACAATATTTTTGTGAATCCTGATGAATAACTTTTATTTTGACTGTCCAACTGAAGAACAGCCCATCAGAAACTGGAAACTGCACACAACACTACACTGAATTCAAAAACTGCATGCAATTTCAAAAAGAACACTTTTTTCTTGTGCACGTGCCAATCTGCACTGAGACAGTGCAATAAAAGAAAATCCTAGAAATGCACATTCTTCCACAAATAATCGATAATATTTTTGCCATCATTGGATTCTCTACATTTTAAAAACAGCCCAAGCAGCAATTGTGCACAAAGGCTATCAACAGATCAAAAGGTCACAGATCCAGCAATGATTGTTAAAGTGCATTGACATTTTGACTTTAACTATTATTAGGATGATATGGAGGTGGTAATTGTGTGTTTCTGTCCTTCCATAGTAAGGAAAAGCTATTAGGTGGGGTCGTACCACACCCAACTTAAACATAACCAACTCGAACTTGCAAGCTGTCAAATGCAAACAACTATCTTGCACAACCCAAAGTCAGCAAGAGGGAGTACAAAATTTTCTGGTAAATTGTTATGCTGATATTTGATTATCACTTAAAAATTCGATGCATAGCAAAAAAAAAACATTTAGTAAATCAATAAAGGGCAATGAACAAAACAACGAAAGGATGATTCCATTGGAGAGAATCTCCAGTAAATATTTCTAAAGGCTTTTTGTGGTGTTCACATATCGAACTTGATTTTAATTCACTCAAAACCAGAGAGAGAGAGAGTTACCTCAGGCACATTACTTTACCTCTCAGTTAAAATGGTAGTAAAATCCACCGAATATCTTGAAACACGGAATTATTCATGTTCAGAAGCAGGCCATATGGCCCATCATGCCTGCACCAGCTCTATAATCTACTGCCAATCTCCTGCCATTCTCCCATATCCCTGTACATAATTACTATCCAAACAAACTAATACCCTCTCCACCTGTCTCCACATTTCCAGGCAAGGAGCAACAAGGCACATATGTCAAATTAATATTTTATATAGCATTACATCTTCACCCTTCGTTACCTGTTTAATAAACTGCTAGTCTAATGACAAAACATGTCCTTGACCCATTCGTCCTATTCATCAAATTAAAAAGCACACCACAGGAAAAAAATTCTGAAAGAAAATTACATTGTGACATGACACCTCCACTTAGACACCAGAATTGCGTTCATTTCATATTGTAAACTGTACCTTGGCAAGTTCACTCCTGAGCTCCTCTGTTTCAGCTTCAGATAGTACACCAACTCCATCCCCACTTGCAGGAGTATTTACAGGCACATCAGTCATGTTTCCAGGCAGACCTTTGTTGGGAGAGTTAAGGTTGATATCTGTCACAGGTAATCAAAAACAAACGAGTAAACAGCTAGCAACAGGACTCGAGCTGTAATAATGAACCCAAGTACAATTGCTACAAAACAAAACACTGGACAGCATTCCACAACACTGAACCAGGTACAAAAACTTGTAGCAATTATTCTGCTCTTTAGACATTCATGCACAGGTGGCATCCAAGTAGAAAACTTACATTTGGGAGTGGAAGGGAAGAGGGTGGCAGTATAATGTAATCAAATTAATATTTTACTACAAGTGTGAAAAGAAACAGATCCACTGACAGAATAAAGTTCCCGAAAATTGTATACAAAAAGACTGAAGGCGAAAGTTATTTATCCATTAATAACAATCAAATAAGTTGGACTATTTTTAATTTTTTTTTCACACACACAAAGCATAATACACAAAAATGGACTAGAATGTGCAACAATGTACTTCCCACAAATAATGTGTCTATATAAATAGAAGAGGTCTATTTTAGTGCAGTGGTAGTGCCTCTACCTCTAGGCCAGAAGGCCTGGGTTCAAGTCCCACTTGCTCAAGAAGTGTGTTATAACGTTTGAACAGGTTGATAAAACCGATCTAAATTTAAAGAAATAAAACTGCACATTTTCCTTCAAATGATTGTGTGTATAAAAGGGTCAAAATATGAATTGTTATCTTCCATGGTTCACAATTTTATAGACATCTCACTATACAATTTAAGCATCACACTTTAGAGCTTTGCTTTTTGTGGCTAAGCATCCAAATGAGTAAAGGTGCCACCCATACCACAACAAGCCATTCAGACAAACAGATCCAAGTCAGTTTCACAATTTCGTGACTGAAACTTGTCACAACAAATCTGAATTCAGAATGGCAGTCAGTCAAGAAATTCTATTTCATATTGCAATATTGTGACCCACGCTGGAAACAATGCATACTTACTTGTATGAGAGGATGAAGCAATTAGACTGAGCTTTGAAACCATACATGGCGGCTTTTTTTCCTAATTGTTGGCTAGCCTCACACCTTTATGATTTAACACTGACAGGAGGGCAAGGCATAAAATTGTAAAAAAAGTCAAATTAGAAAGGATAAATTCCTGATATTCTACAAAATCTGATAACTTACATTCACTGATTTCAATTCGAAAGGCATTGTGTGTAATACTACGAAACTAAGTCACATTGCCAGTTTGGGAATTTCCTTTTCACAGCTGAAGAAAATGTTGTATATATTATTCAGCGTTGTCACAGCTTTTCTACAAGATGCAATCTTTGCAGTTTGAATGTTACAACTGCCACCATACTAAACTGTGGCAAGATAATAGTGCTATTTTAACACCCTCAAGGCTTTTTTGTAACAATTGCATTTAAACTTTCTCAAGGACGCTTTGAAAACTAAATTCAGTTGTCAGATTTTTTTTGAAAACTCCTTTTCAATGCCTGTTGAAATGAGAGCTCAAGAAACAGTTGCCTCTTCAAGAATAGTGTTCAATCAATCAATTGTCAGTTTTAATAAATTAAAGACAGCATCCGAGCTTTTGTTGTTTAATACTGATGCCTGCTTTACTGTGCTAGGAAGAAATCATCAAACATGGGCCCAACTGCACCATCTCAGGTATTCTAAATGAGCACAACTGCTAACTTAACTTCATAATGCACCTGACACCAATGGGAACATTTACTTATCATCAACAGGCTAGTTATGTTCCATATGAAGCTTCACTAACTGGAATAAAGCCTCCAACAAGAATAACTACAATTATTTCCCACTTCTAATGCAAACGCACAAAGGAACCAACTTTCAGAATTCCATTGTTATCAAAGAAGCAGATTTCTGTTGATCTTCCGTGGTCATAAGAGGAGTCACTGCTTGTTCTGACTTGCTGACAACATAGACTTTTCAATGTGAGGGTATGTTTGCATTTAGATTGGAATGAACTGATCATGAATCAATGCAGAGCAAATGCAATAATACCTGTCTTACATTAATGGGTTCACAAACTTTAATATTTAAATATACTTTGAGAATTCCATATATTACAAAAAAAATTTAAATCACATATGCAGATGGAACTTTTACCACAAGCTGAACAGCATTGTGCAAGAGGGACAATGCCACAATTGCAAAACTCAACACATTGCAAAAACTACTCCATGCAAAGTATGGGTTTAGAACAGCAAATATTTTAGTAAAGCAGTACCTCCAAGTTTATTTTCTCACAAGTTAAAATGTTATAATTAAAACAAGCATTCATTTTATGTTTGTTTCAATTGGATAGGCAGACCAATCATATTAACCTCAATCATCTAAGTATTTCATCACATGGTTCAGGCAGTTAACTGATAAGTCACTCGATGGATTGTAACCAATTTATTTGCATTTATTTTCCTAAAAATGAAAGAATGTGCAAAAAGGTATTCCCAAATCGTGGGGTGTTCAAAGAAATACTTGTAGATTGTTTGCCTGTCTACTCACACAATTATCCGTTTTAAGAGCTTGACTTTGCTGCATTGCTATCAACAACGTTGTCAAGCCAAAGCCCTGTATCAAAGCAAGATCACTAAAACTGATCATTTAAAAAAGGCTCAACTCTTACAAGAATGGGTCTGTGGCAGGAATAAGATGTTCCTGTCTGCCTATAAAAAAAAACCCTCCATTTTACACAATGGACAAATAAAACACAGGACCACAGAAAGGAAAGATGAATTCAAACACGATCGAAGCTGCGTCGAGGAACAAAATAAACTTAGATCTTCCAACAAGTTGCACCTTGTTTTAGTTTCTTCACGAAACTTCGACAAAAGAGAGCTACTGAAGGGAGGGTGGGAAAGAAGAAATGGAGAGTTTACTGATCAGTTGCCGCTGCCAGCGAACACCCCCAGCCATCCCGAGTGCAATTAATGCGGCAGGTTGTTGTGAGTTGAGTCTTGGCCTAACCCTCTTCCTGTGTCTGATGCCTGAATCTGTGATTTCCGGCTGGGGCAGCAGCCAACACTAAAGCGCGCGAGCGAAGAGCAAAATAATATTAATAAATACATAAACAAACAGGCACCAGGGCCATCTGCGCGTCTGGACGGCGAGGGTTTTGTACCTTGGTTGGGGGCGTCCATGGAGAGAGGGAAGGTCGCGCTGCAGTTCCGGTGAAATGAGAAAGTCCGGAGGAAAACAGCCAAACAGCCAGCCCGGCGCCCTCTGCACACGTCAGCCGTGCACACGTCAGCAGCCCAGGGCACGTGATATACCCCGCCCACTCCCCCCCAGCACAGGGACAAGCTGCAAAGTCAACAGCAACGTCTCAGCTTGAACACCCAGAGAAGGCATCCCTCAGCCAGCCCCACCTCTAACCCTCGTCAGAGAAGGAAAACAAATTTCTCACCCCCGATTGCGCTTAAAGCAACCCAGCTGCAAAAGTGAAACACAAGCAGAAAGAGTCAATATCTGTGTCATGAGGCAGGGTGAACCTTACAGGTTTGTTTTGTTTTGTTTTCCCCCTCTTCTAATAATAAAACAACCAATTGCAAATGTGAAACACAAGCATAATTTTCCAATGACTAGGGAGATGGGGTAAACCTTTCAGTTTTTTTTATCCCCCCCACATAATACACCACCCAACTACAAATGCCAAACACAAACAAAAACATTCTATATTTGTTGAGAGTGAGGCAGCATAAACCATTCATTTCTTTTTTATTCCCTCCTCCCCACCCCTAAAGCAACCGACTGCAAATGGGAACCACAAATAAAAGTACTCTATATCTTTTCACTTTTTGTGTCCCTCAGTGAGAAACTGATTTTTTAATCTAAACTATTGAGCTTCAGGTTCAATGGGAAATATGCTGGGCATTCACACAATGCATCTGACTCCCACGAGAAAATCCTTCAGAATTGAAAGCTAAATAAAAATGACAAATGACAGTTTCATAAAATAGGGAATAGCTAGCTTGGAGAATCAGTCAGGTAATTAATAGATTGATATTCCAACATTCTTACTTCAACAGCACATGCACCCTAGTACACACATAAATAGCAAACCTTCCTTTTGTTTCTTCCAGCTGCTTTTCACAGATGACGCTTTACAAGGGTAGGTCTCAGGAGTGCACACTCCCATCCCTAATCCCTCACATACTTTGGAGATTAAGGATATAGAGGCAAATGAGGCTAGCCCTGTTTTTCCAGTTAGAAATGGCAAGATCAGAAACTGGTGCTAGATCGATGACAGAACTTATACTTTCACCCCAGCATTCTTTGTAGACGTTAACTTAGAAACAACTTCCCACCCTCCTGCTTCCCATTCTCCTGCTTTTAACCCAAAAGAAATAACGTTCATTTTTTGTTAACAGTTAGCCTCAATTCCTGCCAATCAATCAATCACAGCAAGGAAATGAGTACAAGGTAACGAAGGAGAGGAAAATTATGAAGAACAGCAGGGAAGACTTTTCTTCCTTTTTAGTTGTAACTACAATGAAGATAAGAAAGAGGATGGTGAAAAACAGATTACATAACATTCTCTGAAACATGATTCTCCACACTCTTTATTTTCTCTTCAAAATTACCTCCCTGTGGTTTATTTTCTCTTCAAAATTACCTCCCTGTGGTACTTCCTTCCTTATTTCCAAGCATTTGTGCAGAGAGATTGCATGGTACTAATAACGATGTGGCACCAGATGATAGATTGAAGATAAAGGACATAAAATGAACCTGTGAATTGCACCTTCTAGCTGAGACTGAGGAGAAATCCAATGGATTCAGAATTGTGGGAACTTGAATTATTGTTACCTGCCTGAGCAACATTGCACTTGCAGGATTTTAAACCAACCTAGAACAACTTGGGCATCTCGTTAATGTTGATTTTGAGTCTGTCGCTCATGTTATCTTTAATTCTTTATCTTTACTGCTCGCAAAGGAGTGGCATCTTCACTAGAATCTGTAGCATGTCCCCAAATTGAAACAGAGCTTGGGCTAATCAGTGGAGGGAAAATAGTATCAGATCCTGGAGTACCTGAAGAAGTGTACCCAACATAATGAGGAGAATAGAAAATTAGAATACAATTTGGGAATAGGAGTCTATAAATAAGCAATTTGCAATTGTATAACAATTTAGTATATAAACTGTCCAACCCTAAAAACCCGAAATATCAGTCGATACATTTGTTCTTGTCAGCAATTTTGAGTGTTGATGATATTTTACCTTCTTCCTGTCCTGTAGCTGAGCATTAGGCTCCTAATATCTTACCACAAAACTGATAATTGAGAGATCAAAGCTTTTATGAATCTTTGCATCAAACAAATGTTGTCAGCACTTTCGTAAGACTCCAAAACTTTGGCACAACATTAAAGAAGTTAGTTCTGAAGAAGGCCACTCTCCCTCCAATTAAAAAACATGCACTTCAATCTTTCCATCAGCAAAACTGGAAATGATGGACCAAGAATTAGCTGTTTAAATGTAATACTTAAGAACTGCAGATAATTAACTTTTTGTGACCTAAGTCCAGGAGAAATCTCAAAAAATTGACTAAATAGATCAAAAGCAAAATACTGTGGATGTTGGAAATATGAGATAAAAATAGGAATTGCTGGAGAAACTCAGCAGGTCTAGCAGCACCTGTGGAGAGAATATCAGAGTTCATGTTTCCAGAGTCGTGTTGGACTTGAAACGTTAATTCGCTTTCCATTTCCACCGATGCTGCCAAACCTGCTAAATTTCTCCACCAATTTCCATCGACTAATTTGCTATCACAAAGTAGTAAGAATCATTATAGGTGTACAAACCCCATCTCTTTTTTAAGTGCAAGTGAAATGATTCCAACTTGCTTCTGTCATCAGAGTGACAGAGCTATTGAAATCAGAAGAGGAATCCACAAATAGAATCTCCCATTAAATGAAATATTCATCTTTTGCTGTGAAAAAAATAAGCCCAGTTTAAGACACATAACCCCATCATGTTCTCAATCTTAATTAAGTTGCTCAACCATTCTAAGGTTTCAGCAGACAATCAAGAGACTACTGAAAAAGTGCTACACTGATAGAGATCTGAAGTATTAGATGAAACATTGCAGTAAAGTAGTGTTTGTTGCTGTTTTAGAAAAGCTGTTACACAATCTACGGACTCGAATTTCTCTTGGTGTGCTGGGTAATATCACTCCATCACATACCATTATTGATAACTGTCATTAATTATTCTTCAACTGTTGTTTGTGGAATAGCTCTGTATATAAATTAGCTGCAATGGTAGCCTATACAACATCACTTCAGATAAATGTATTGTATGCAAAGAGCTCTCAATGTCTCTGAAAAATTTAACATGATACGGAGAAAGTTGCTTTTCTTCTTTTTCCTGATTTCCCCACCCAGAACAATTTTCATATGGATGAATCTATAGGTGCAATAATATAGCCCTATCTAAACACACTTGCCTTTTTCTACAAGGAGTGCAACAAAGTTCATGCTGGCACAGTGGCTCAGTAGTTAGCACTGCTGCCTCACAGCACCAGGGTCCTAGGTTCAATTCCAGTGTCAGGTGACTGTATGGAGTTTGCACATTCTCCCGGTGTCTGTGTGGGTTTCCTCCCACAGGCTAAAGAGGTGCGGGTCAGGTGAATTGGCCATGCTAAATTACCCATAGCGTTAGTTGCATTAGTCAGAGGGAAATGGGTCAGGGTAGTTTGCTCTTCGGTGGGTCAGTGTGGACTTGTTGGGCTGAAGGGCCTGTTTCCACACCGTCGGAAATCTAATCAAAACCATTTCCTGGGTTGGACTTTAGAAAACTGAAATGTGATCTCATTTAAACAAACAAAATTCTTGGAGGGGTCCACTGAGATGATGCAGGAAGAATATTTCCCCTAACTGGCAACTCTAGGATGCAGTCTCAGAATAAGAGCAAACCTATTGCAAAGAAGTGAGGAGGATTTTTTTTCCCTTGGAGCATAATGAATCATTGCAATTCTCTGCCCTAGAGGGCTACGAATTCTCTCTCTTTGAGTATATTCAAAATTGAGATTGGTAGAGTCATAGAGTCATAGAGATGTGCAGCATAGAAACAGACCCTTCAGTCCAACCCATCCATGCTGACCAGATATCCCAACCCAATCTAATCCCACCTGCCAGCATCTGGCCTATATCCCTCCAAACCCTTCCTATTCATATATCCATCCAGATGCCTTTTAAATGTTGCAATTGTACCAGCCTCCACCACTTCCTGTGGCAGCTCATTCCATACACGTACCACTGTCTGCGTGAAAAGGTTGTTCCTTAGGTCTCTTTTATATCTTTCCCCTCTCACCCTCAACCTATGCCATCTAGTTCTGGACCCCCCACCCCCATGCCAGGGAAGATAGATTTTTATATATTTAAAACATCAATGGATATGGGGATAGTACAGGAAAATGATGTTGAAAAGATCAGCCACAATCTCATTGAATGGTAAAGTGGGCACAAACGGCTGAATAATCTATTCCTGTCTATTTTTCATGTACTTGGCTATATTTACACAAAAAAGAAGTATTTTCTTAATTCTTTTATGAAGCTTCATGCAATTTTTTAATAAAACTGTTCGAATGCAATTTTTACAAAAATAAATACTTTGATATAATATGATTTTCTGTCTGATCATTTCCAAGTTGCATAAATTCTTCCCACAAATTCGAATGATGGTAAGGTAAGGGAGGAAAGAAAAGATGTCAGCCTATGATGGTGGTGAATGGAAGAAAAGTTGTGGTGATGTGTGGGTGGTTAAAATTAAGTAATGGAAAATGCATAGGACTTCTTACCATTTCAAATGGGGCTAGTCAGAATGCAGCAGTGTATGGAGTGAGGGCAAAACTGGGAGCTCAGTATCAGCAATTAGGAGTTGGATCTGAATAGACATTCAAATATTGGAGTAATGCCAGCAGTGAGTACTGAGCTGGTGTGGCACATGGTTAGTCAAGCAAATGGTTAGAGTCATAGAGAAGTACAGCATAGAAATAGACCCTTCGGTCCAACTTGTCCATACCAACCAGATATCCTAAATTAATCTCATCCCATTTGCCAGCATTTGCCTCAATTCTTCTAAACCCATCCTATTCATATACCCATGGACAGGGTTAAAGATTGAACATAAGAACATGAAAAATGGAGCAGGAATAGATTATTCAGCCGTTTGTGCCTTTTAAAAAATTGTAATTGTACCAGCCTCACCACTTCCTTTGCAACTCACTCCATTCACACACAACCTTCTGCGTGAAAAAAGTTGCACCTTAGGTCTCGTTTCAATCTTTTCCCTCTCACCTTAAACCTATGCCCTCTAGTTTTGGAGTCCTCTACCTTGGGAAAAAGACATTGGCTATTTACTTTATCCATGCCCCTCCTGGTTTTATTAACCTCAAAAGGTCACCCCACAGGGGAAAAAAAGCCCCAGATTCAGCCTCTCCTTATAACGCAAACCCTCCAATCCTGAAAACATCATTATAAACCTCTTCTGAACCCCTTCAAGTTTCACAACATGTTTCTTATCCTTGGAAAAGATTAAGAGGAGATCTGATAGAGAGTGGCATTCAAAACCAGGAAGAGTATGGACAGAATAAATAGGGTAAAGCTATTTCCACCTGTGGAAGGATCAAGAATCAGAGAACACTGATTTAAGCTAATTGGTAAAAGAAGCAACAGCTATCTAAGGAAATGCAGCACTGAATGCTACTGGAAATGTTGTCTTTCATTTAGATGTTAAACCAATCCTAGGCTTGATTTGGAGATGCTGTTGTTGGACTGGGGTGTACAAAGTTAAAAATCACACAACACCAGGTTATAGTCCAACAGGTTTAATTGGAATCACTAGCTTTTGGAGTGCTGCTCCTTCATCAGGTGGTTGTGACAATCCTAGGCTGCCCTGTTAGGTGGATACACAAGATTCCATAGCTCAACTTCAAAGAAAAGCAGGGGAATTAAACATACCAACCTGTCAAATTTGATAATGATCATTAACTCACTGCTGTTTATGGAAGCTTGCAATATATAAATTGGAGGATGAATGAATTTGAAATGCATTTTAAGTGGCTTATTTCTCCCGAATCCTAATGTACCAAAATCATCTTACACCCAAAATGAGAAAAAAAACAAGTTAATCAAACTGGTTGACAAGAAGTGAAGGAATAAAGACAAATAAAAGGAAATTAAAGTACCAACTGAACAAAGAGAAAGCCACAAGGATTAATGCAGGGGCCACAGTTTTTTGTCATTTATATAAATGATTTGGATGTTAACATAGTAGGTATAGTTAGTAAGTTTGCAGATGACACCAAAATTGGAGGTGTAGTGGACAGCAAAGAAGATTACCTCAGAGTATAACGTGATCTTGATCAGATGGACCAATGGGCTGAGGAGTGGCAGATGGAGTTTAATTTAGATAACTGTGAGGTGTAGCATTTTGAAAGGCAAATCAGGGCAGGACTTATACACTCAATAGTAAGGTCCTGGGGAGTGTTGCTGAACAAAGAGATCTTCAAGTGGAGGTTTACAGTTCCTTGGAAGTGGAGTTGCAAGTAGATAGGATAGTGAAGAAGGCTTTGGTATGCTTGCCTTTATTGGTCAGAGTGTTGAGTATAGAAGTTGGGAGGTCATATAGCAGCTGGACAGAATATTGGTTAGGCCACTTTTTGGAATACTGCTTGCAGTTCTGGTCTCCCTGCTATAAGAAGGACATTGTGAAACTTGAAAGGGTTCAGATAAGATTCACAAGAATATTGCCAAGGTTTGAAGGTTTGTGCTGTAGGGAGAGGCTGAATAGGATGGGGCTACTTCCCCTGGAGTGTTGGAGGCAGAGGAGTGACCTTAAAGTGATTTATAAAATCATGAGGGGCATGGATAGAGTAAATAGCCAAGGTCTTTTCCCCAGGGTGGGGGAGTCCAAAGCTAGAGGGCATAAGCTTTTCACACAGTGGGTGGTGCTTATATGAAATAAGCTGAAGATATGGGCCAAATGCTAGCAAATAAGAATGATCAATTTAGGATATCTGTCAGTGCAGACGAATTGGGCAGGGTCTGTTTTTGTGCTGTATAACTCTTTAACTCTATACTCTGTCCTGCATCCCATTACATTTTCAAGTCTGATTCCTTTTCTTTTTGCACCCACCACCCTTTCTATTCATTCAGATTTGCCATCACTCTTTTGCCTTACCCTTCTGAGTTCCCACCATCTGTACAGCATAAAAATAGATTTTACTATTTTATACTGAGATGGTATGTATGTAAGTAAATGTAGTAATTTAAACAAAAATACTAATTTTGCATAAATACCTTTTAAAATGGACAGCAGAATTGTGTAGAATTTTGTCATTTATTCAAGGAAATAATGTGCACAAATTATTAAAGTCAAAGCTGTACAAGGTGTCTATTTCCGATACCATTTGAGGCATTCCTGAATCACATTCACCAAACTGTTATTAAGCTGATTAACCTCAAACCTAATGTGGTAGACCAGAAATACATGATTTCCAACATTATGCTAGCGATGATAGTGCATACGTACATATCTGAAGTCTTGGCAGAAGCAGGACTGTGTTTATTGGCCATATTCTTAAATTCACTTCTTATTTATTATTCATAGCTTCAAGTAAATAAAAATTGCAATAGACAAGTAGTTAACTCACTATCACCCATTTACACTGCAGCACAAAGTCAAGACACAAAACTTAGAAGTATTGTGAATGATGACAAAAATAGTGGTCAACTGCAACTGATTCATGCCAGATGCAATTTAATGCAGAAAAGTGTACATTTTAGTAGGAAGAGCAAACCATTTACAATATAAAATATAGGGTTATTTCTCAAGCGAGTGCAAAGTTACAAAGACCTATGGGTATATGAGCACCAATCTTTCAAGTTTACAGGGTAGGTTAAGAAAGTGGTTAAAAAGACATGAAGATCCTTAGCTTAATTAAAAGGTATAGAGTACAAAATCAAAGAAGTTATGATTTACCTTTACAAAATACTATGTTGCCTTCAAATAGACTATTGTGTACAATTATAGGAACCACGCTCTAGTCAGTATGTGAAGACTTTAGAAGAGATACAGAAAAGATTTACACCTCCAGGGATAAGGAACTTCAATTATGTAAATTGTTTGGACAATTTAAGTTTCTTCTCCTGTGGAAGAGAAGTCAAGAAAAGATTTGAGATTTCATAAAGTGTCTAGAATAGGCACAGAGAATCGGTCCAGTATGCAAAAGGATCAAGAGCCAGATACTCATTTAAGCTGTTGGTCAAAAGAACTTTGAGACATGAGAAGAACCCTTTTTATACAGTGAGTGATTAGGATCTGGAATGCCATCTGACAATGTGAGTGAGGCCAATCCGATTATTGCTTTCAAAATTGAACTAGATATACACCTGAACAGAAAGAATTTGCAGGGCTACTAGGGAAAGACAAAGCATGGAACTAGCTGGACTGTTGTTGTAAACAGCCACTGCAGATTCAGTAGACAAATTGGCCTCCTGCTTCGTTACGATTCTGTGATTCTATGGTAAAATTCATTGCAATTTCATTGTCATTCTGAATTAACTATGTAGTTCAAATGCAGCCAATCTCTGTTTTTACCATTATCTGTAAATGATGAATGTTGACCGTCTAATCAAATACTTCAGTGTTATGAAACTATATTGTTTGCAAATATATCACTGTGTTAAGAATATATCCATCAAGAAAAATATAAATTCTAAAGTGTGCTTTATTGTAGCTGGATGAGGAGCAGCATCTTAAATCTAAAATAATGATCATGGTTTATGAGGCAGTCAAAATTCCCACACTACGATATGCTTCATAACCTTCAACAGCCTACAGCTGGCATGTCAAAGTTCAGGAAAAGTATTAAAGCAGTGCCTTTCCAAAATCCTCCAATTCTAATGGCAAGAAACGTTGTCAAACAATAGCAATCTCTCCCAAGCCAACTCGCCCAGTATTGAGGCATTTAATCACTCAAAACTGGCTGGACATGTTGGTCACATGTATTTACTAACTTTAAGACTAATGTTTGTTAAACGGGTGCTGGCCACACCCTTTCAAATCTTTCAAATTAGCATGAAAAAGTTTTAAATGTGAGATGTACAGACAATGCCCAATTCTTCTTTGAAGAAGACTTGAATTGATTTAATCACTTCATTACTTCAGGATGTCTCAAAGTGCTTTACAGCTAATTAAGTTTTATTAAACCTTGTCACTGTAGCAGTGCAGGAAATGAAGCATCAATTTGTGCAGAGCAAGTTCTAACAAATAGCAAGGTGATAACAAATTAATCTATTTGAACATAATGTTGGCTGTGCTATAAATATTTGCCAGGCTCCAAGAGAACTCGCCAGTTCTTTGTTGAAATAGTTCGATGGGATCATTCCGAGAGGGAGAACTTAGTTTAAAAAAATAATAATTGGAAATGAATGGACTGGTCATACTGGAATACCATTTTGAAATATACAAGATGAATCAACTTTTACAGGATTTTCCTTCTAGGTTTACATTCATTTGAGAAGGTAGTCAAGACTTCTGCTTAACACCTCATCCAAAAAAATGATACTTCTTCATCTTGCATGGTAGTGCCAGCCAAGATTTTGAGTTCAATTTTGTCAACTTTCTGACTAAGGCCACTGAAGCTATGACTGCCAGTGTGGTCATGAAATTTTGAAGAGAAAAATTTTAATGTTCAGTGGATATTTTCTCTTAAATTTTATTTCAACTGTAAACTGCTTTTAAGGTTATTGAAACAGTAAGAAAAGTAATACTTTAATCCATTTGATTTGCCTCACTCCATTATGTTCCTACATCACTTGCAACAGTACATATGATAGGACAAGCGTTCTCAAATAGGGTGGGGGGCAAGGGAAACACAGGAAGAATTCAAAGGATTTGCCAAAGATTTTGACTGATACTACCCTCCACTCACTCCTTCCTCACTTATTATCACTTACAGGCAACATATACTGTATAATGGGACGATGCGGCTTTGGAGAGAAAGCCTAATGGACCCAATAAGACTGAGGGATATGGAGCATATTAGAAGTTGTGACTACCTTAGTCAGTTGCTGTTTAACTCATGTATCAGCTCCCACAGCCTGAGATTGTTGCCAGTGCAGCATAACATCTCTGTGGCCTTGCAAGAGAAGTCAAGAAGTCTTGCCCTCTCTAAGTAAGCTGTAAAACAGGCATAGCCTTTTAAAGCTAGATATTGACAATGAGGATGTAAATGTGCTGGGCATTGTAATTGACCTAGATACTGATGCAGCTGAGAACTGCACAGACTTGGGAGTGTACAAAGGAGGCAAAAAAAATTAATTTGTATATAAAGTTTCCAATTATACATGTGGGATTCAAGGCAGCTGCTGAAAATTAATATACATGGGATTCAATCCAATGATGAAAATTAATAATACTAATGTGGGTGGAGAGACCACTGTCAAGCTGACCTTAACATCATGCATCATATTGTGTGCAGCTGTATTTCTAATGGCTCTGTCATTTCCAAAGAGGATTTCAATTTAATAATTCTTTGAAAACAAACTGAAGAAATAGGGGAATATTTCTTGTAGTGGCTGCTGAGAAAATAATGCAGCTCTGTAGGAAATGGCATCAAAGAGCCCTGGCTAAATTGCAGTCAGTGGAAATCAGGGAGAAAATGCTGCATTGGTTGAAGTCATACCTTGCTCAAAGAACGATGAATATGGCTGTTGGAAATCATCTCAGCCCAGGATATCACTGCAAGGTTTCCTCAAAGTAATGTCCAAGGCCCAACCATCTTCAGCTGCTTTATCAATGGTCTTTCTTCCAGGATTATGACTGGTGATAACGTCACTGGATTAATTGTCCAGAACCCACAGGCTAACATTCTAGACTTGGACTTGAATCCAGCCAAGGCAGATGGTGAAATTTAAATTCAATAAAATCTAGAATTAAAGCTACTCTATTGTTGGTCTAATCACTTTACTCAAAACCCATCTGGGTTCATTAATTTCATTTTGGGAAGCAAATCAGTCATCCTACTTGCCCTGGTCAATGTGTGATTCCAGGAACACAGCAATATGGCTGATTCTTAATTGCCTTCTGAACTGGCAAGTCACTCAATGTATCAAATTGCGACAAAGTCTAAACAAAGGAATGAAATCAGACATACCACCTGGCATCAATCTAGGCAAAGAAACTACAATGGCAAACACAGCCCTATTGACACTGCCAAGTCCTCCTTAAGAACATTTGGCAGCTTGTGCTAAAAACTTTGGAGATTAGCACCATAAACTAGTCCATCAACAGTCTGACATTGTCATATTCACAAAGTCATACCTTATAGAAAATGTCCCGTATACCAGCATCACCATTCCACCAACAGAACAGACCCATCAGAGGTAGTAGAACAGTGGAATACAGTTGACAAGGCGTATTCAACATTGGTTCTGGTCTCCATGGAATCTCATGCTATCAGGTCAAATATGGGCAAGGAATCTTCCTGCTGGCCATGAACAACTGAAACCACCCATCCAGCCAACCAACTTCAGCTGATGAAGCAAGGTGACAAAGGCACAGAATCAATGCTTGGTCAAGAACTTCAATGTTCATCACTAGAACGTACCATTGACCAGAAACAGAATTTAACTGCACATATAAAAGCCATAGTTACAAGAGCAGGTCAGAGAGTTGAAATTTGAAGTAAGTAAATCAACTTGTCTCCCCAGTGCCCATCATCATCTACAAGGCACAAGTCAGAAATATGACAGAGTACTGTCCATTTGCTTAAATGGGTACAACTCCAATAAAACTCAAGAAGCTTAACACCATTCAGGATAAAGAAGTCTGTTTGATTGCCACCCATTTAATACCTTCAACATTCATTCAACCCACCATTGATGCACTGTGGCAGAAGTGAATACTATTGACAAGATGCACTGCTATATCTCACCATGTCTTCATTGACAGCACCTTCCACATTACTTCTACCACAATAAAGGACAAGGCGCATAGGAACTTCACCACCTGCAAGATCCCCTCCAAGTTACATATCATCCTGGCATAGAAATGTATCACTGTTTCTTCTTTCTTGCTAGATCTAAATCCTGGAACTCCATTTCTTAATAACACTGTATCTGTTCATACATTCCAAAGACTGCAGAGGTTCAAGAAGGCAACTCACCACTACATTCTTCAGGGCAATTAGGGAGGCACAATAAATGCTGACCAAGCGTATAGCACCCATGCATTCCACATGCAAATAAAAAGAGACAAGACGCCTGAAGATGGGGTTGTTCACTGTTAGTAAAGTGACATTGTTGTACTCTCCCTCATGGGCGTCCTCATAATTTTTATTTTCATGGGTGATATAAATGATTTAGTGTTGAAAAACTTAACTCGTTTTTTACTTGAAAACTTTGAGTTGAAGACCACCATCGGAAATATAGTCAGAACAAGGTTCCAAGTTTATTTTTAATATTTTTTGCACACAGTAAGTAATTTGGATAAAGAACAGTTGGGTAATCTAAGATGGAGGATGGGAAAACTTTCTGGCTGTAACAGCTGCTCCTTTTTTGAGATATTTTAGGTGCTGGAGGTGATTTCCTCGAATTCCAGGAGCAGCAATTACTGATTTATATGCTGTTGCATTGTTTTGGAACTTTGGAAAAAATAGTCAAAACAACAGCAGTTTCAAAAGGGAGAAGAGCAGACAAAAGAAGCACATGGTGAGGACAGTGCAGAAGAGAGAGAGAGAGAGAGAGAGAAAGAGAGAGAAAATCTACATAGTTACTGCTTTTGCTGGTTCGAATTCATGTATCGCTGGACATCGGAGTGCGTCTGGGAAAATTAACAAACAGTGAAATTCACAACTGAACTTGGAGGAACCTGTTTGGGTGAAGTTCACCGCACAGAATCAGATAAGTTAATCATTGTTTTAAGTGTGTCTAGCAGAAAGGCTGCAGTAGTGAGTAGACTGGGTTCTTAAAATATAAGCCAAAACTAATAATTTAACCTGGGGCACTGTTTTGTAGAGGAATAAGACGGTGTTATTTTCTGGGTCTGTAAATTGTGAAGGAGCATAAATGGCCTTTCGTACAATGATATGTACTTCTTGTCAGATGTGGGAGTTTAAAGACAGTTTAAGGGTTACGACGAATTATATCTGCCATAAATGCTGTTGAATGCGAATCTTATCAGATTGATTGGATCGGTTGGAGAGACAGTGAGAAGCAATGAGGAATTTGCAACAGTAACAGTATGTGATGGATGGCAGTTATAGGAAGGGGGGAAAGTCTCAGATACAGTCACATAGATGGGTTAACTCCAGGAAAGGTAAGAGAGGTAGGCAGCTGGTGCAGGAGTCTTTTGTGGATATACCCATTTCAAATAGGTATGCTGTTTTGGAAAATGTAGGGGGTGATGGATTCTCTGGGGAATATAGCATGAACAGCCAAGTTTCTGGTATTGAGACTGGCTCAAATTCAATGAGGGGTACGTCAGCTTCCAAGAGATCAATTGTGTTAGAGGATTCTGTAGTCCGAGGTACAGACAGACATTTCTGTGGCCAGTAGCGAAAAATCAGAATGGTGTGTTGTTTCCCTGGTGGCAGGATCAAGGATGTCTCAGAGAGGGTGCAGAATGTTCTAATGGGGAAGAGGGGCCAGCAGGAAGTAATTGTCCACATTGGAACCAATGACATAGGAAGGGAAAAGGTTGAGATTCTGAAGGGAGCTTACAGAGACTATTGAAATTTAAAAAAGAGGTCCTCAAGAGTAGTAATGTTTGGATTACTCCCAGTGCTACAAGCTAGTAAGGGCAGGAATAGGAGGATAGAGCAGATGAATGAATGGCTGAGGAACTGGTATATGGGACAAGGGTTCACATTTTTGGATCATTGGAATCTCTTTTGGGGTAGAAGTGACCTGTACAAGAAGGATGGATTGCACCTAAATTGGAAGGAGACTAATATACTGGCAGGGAAATTTGCTAGAGCTGCTCGGGAGGAATTAAACTAATAAGGTGGGGGAGTGGGACCCAGGAAGATAGTGAGTAAACAGATCAATCTGAGCCTGGCACAGTTGAGAACAGAAGCAAGTCAAACAGTCAGGTCAAGCGGGGAGGAAATGAAAGCTCTGATCAAATTCCCTATTTCAAAATCTAAATGGTAAACCATAAGATTTCTGGGGATATGTGATTTGTATGAGAAATTTGTGCCTAAAGTCAGCACCTTAGTTGCACCCATAGCTGCACCTCTAAAATATTTATAGTGAAACAGGCAAAAGTAGTGTGTCCAAAAGAAAGCCAAACTGCTTTTGAGAAGCTAAAGATAATTCTAATGGTTGAATTGGATTTAGCTGCCCCTGACTTTACTAAATTGATGTTAGTGACATGGGTGTGGATGTAGTCTTGCAGAGTCATTGAGTTATACAAGACAGAAACAAGTCCTTCAGTCCAAATTGGCCATGCCAACCAGATATCTGAAATTAATCTCCTACCATTTGCGACCATTTGGTCCATATTCTTCAAAACCCTTTGTGTTAATCTACCCATCCAGATGCCTTTTAAATGCTGTAATTGTACCAGCCTCCACCACCTCCTTTGGCAGCTCATTCCATATACACCCTACTCTGCAAAAAAGGGCTTCTTTTAAATCTTTCCCCTCTCACCTTAAACCTATGGTCTCTAGTTTTGGATTCCCCTATCTAGAAAAAGACCTCGGCTATTCACCCTATCCATGCCCCTCTTGGTTTTATAAACCTCAAAAGGGCACCCTTTCCTTGAAGCAAAAATTTAAAAAGAATTGACACATAAGGTCTCCTCCAATAGAAGAGGTGAAAAGATGCAGCAGATACGATTTCTGTAACTTGGTTGCAAATGTTATGCTTGTCAATGCTTGAATATGGAACATTCAAAATCACGCTGCTATAGCTGTTGCAAGGAATTTCAGATAATTGCAAGATGATGAGTTAGGAATTGAAAGTCCAGTGAGGTACTTTTCTAAGAAATTGAACCAATTTCAGGAGAAGCACACGACCATGAAAATTGAAACCCTGAGATGGTTTCTGGCTCTTAAGCATTTTGAAGTTTATGTCTGCGGCAGCCACAAAGACACACTAATATACACTGACCATAATCCCTTGGCATTTGTGAAGAAATTTAAAACTTGAAATGCAAGATTACGTCAAGAAAGCTTGTTAATTCAACCTTATAAGAATTGTACATATTACTGAAAAATATGATGTAATTACAGATGTATTATGAAGAATGTAATAATGCTGAAATAGTTCAAAAATTTGAGAATTTAGTAAGAAATTGTGAAGTTCCTGCACAAAAAGTGAGTGAAAGTAAGTGGATGTAATTTCCCTGCATTTCCTTGTATGTATGCCATGTTTACTTTGTGATGAAATACCATTCCAAAATGGCATTTCATCTCTTCAAAGGAGGAGGCATGGAAAGACTACATATATCTTTTGGAACATAAATTGAGAAAAATGAAAATTTGGTCACTGCTATATTGCAGAGAATATTCGAAGTTATTTTTATTTGGAATTCAAAATTCAGAAGTGAAACTGTGTGGTGTTTATTTATTGGTTGCACAAGGTCATGTTACTTTTGGAGAAGCTGGCTTTGATGCACCTGACAAACTGACATCAGGCACTTTTGATATGAAAAGATGTCTAGAAACAGCCCTTGGATATTTAAGATGCAGTTTGTCATAGGCCTGTGAAAGGGCAGTTAAAACAGACTGCCTAAAAGCAAAGACAAATCCTTGCCCTTTCTCACTCTCATGATTGAAAAAAAGTCAACATTGAATGACTCTGAAAAGGGGAACTAATAGCTCACAAAAACATTGAGATCCAACAATCTGGCTATTGAATTATAGTTCATCTGTAGCTCTACAGTTAACAACAATTGGATATCATCACCAAAAACCAAAAAAAAAATCACGTCATTTGATCCTTGTGGTTTAGATGCTTAATTCACAGAATTTGTTCCTTTTTGCCAATTTTTCCCATCCATAATATTTCTGCAGTGCTGTCTGTCTCATCTGTCTCTCTATTTGTGAATGAATGTGTCCATTTTGAGGTTAAAATAGGTTTTGTAGCAAATGTAATGTGGTCAGCCATGTGGACCTCATAAAATATGAGTTGCCTGATTGGGGCTGTTAATCTAGTCCAGTCGGGGAGGCCTGGCTGACATAAGATCAGGAGTGTCAGAAGTTCTGTTCACTCTGAGAGCTGGCTCTGAGGAAACTGGATCAGTGTCACAGATTTTCCATGTGGAAATAAAAGGTGACTTTGCGACAGGATACTGGCCTTTGTGGAGAAAGTTCAATGGTGATGAGAGTGGGATGCAAGAATGATTGTCTCGAGCAAGGGTTCTGCCAGATATTGGCTGAACTCCACCAGAGTCATCTAGGGGTTTTGAAAATCTTGGCGAGAAGTTAAGTCTGGTGGCTAGGATTGGATGCTGACATAGCTGCATTGGTGGTGCAGTGCCCAGAGTGCCAACAAGGACAGAAATTACTGCCAGCAACTCCCCCACATTCTTAGGAATGGTCGGATAAACCCTGGACTTAGTTACATGCTGACTACGCAGATCCTTTCATGTGTTCAATGTTCTTAGTCATTGTGGATGTCCACTCAAAATGGTTGGATGTGCATATAGTTCATGCGTCAAACACGGGGATGATGATAGAAAAACTGTGTGCATCTTTTGCAATACATGGACTCCCAGAAGTATTGGTCACAGATAACGGGCACAGATATCGTTTACCAGCAGACAATTTGATTATTTCCTAAAGGTAGATGGTATTCATCATATAAAGGCAATTCTATACCTTCCATCGTCCAATGGTCTGGCAGAAAGAACAGTCCAACCTCTGAAGGCAGGCTTAGTGAGACAGCCTACAGCTTCACCAGATACAAATATGTCCCAGTTCCTATTCATTATAGCATCATCCTTCATGTAACTAAAGGGATAGCTCCAGTGGAGTTGTTAATGGGGAGAATATTCTGCACCAGATTAAACCTGATCTTCCTGGACCTGGGATAAGGGTGGAATAGCATCAGGAACACCAATGCCAGACATAAGACTCTGCTAAGCAAGAGGGACAGTTTACTTCAGGGGATGAAGTTTGGTGTCGGAGCCATGGGAATGGCCCTGCATGGGTAACAAGTGTGGTTGACGTGAGCTCAGGTCCAGTGACGTATAAAGTTCAAGTAGGTCTGATGGTCCTGAACAAGCATGTGAATCATGTGAAAGCTGCAAACCCGCAAAACCATGTGGGAACAAAACATGCCCGGCCATTCAACAGCATTTCCCAACTGTTCCAGAACCTTTTGGTTCTCCCTTTCTGTCAAGTGTTGAAAATACCTCAGAATCAGAGATGGACATGGCAGATGTCGTTGTCTTGATGCCTTTGTCGCCTGAACAGGAGAATGAATTGCGTCCAAGATGCTCCTGGTGTGAGAGGTGAGCCAATACACATTATACACCACCTGTGTCCGAGAGAGAATTGGGGTAACTTGACCCGATGCTAAAACACCCCAGGAGGAGCTACAAATAAAAAGAACCAGTCTATGTCTTCAGACTCAGAGAGGGAGAATGTAGTGATTGTAATGAGGTCAATCAGATAGAATTCATAGTATACGAGCTCCCTGATTGGGCCTGATAATCTGCTCCAATCAGGGAGCCCTGGCTGACAGGTATAAACAGAGGACCATAATTCTATTAGATTTAAAATAGTGATGAAACAGGATAGACCAGATCTAAAAGTTAAAGTTCTAAATTGGAGAAAGAACAATTTTGGCAAGAACTTTCAAAAGCTGATTGGGGGCAGATGTTTGCAGGTAAAGGTACGGCTGGAAAATGGGAAGCCTTCAGAAATGAGATAACGAGAATCCAGAGAAAGTATATTCCTGTTAGGGTGAAAGGGAAGGCTGGTAGGTATAGGGAATACTGGATGACAAAAAGAAATTGAGGGTTTGGTTGAGAAAAAGGAAGCATATGTCAGGTATAGACAGGATAGATCAAGTGAATCCTTAGAAGAGTATGAAGGCAGGAGGAGTATAGTTAAGAGGGAAATCAGGAGGGAAAAAAGGGGACATGAGATAGCTTTGGCAAATAGAATTAAGGAGAATCCATAGGGTTTTTACAAATATATTAAGGACAAAAGAGTAACTAGGGAGAGAATAGGGCCCCTCAAAGATCTGCAAGGCAGCCTTTGTGTGGAGCTGCAGAAAATGGGGGAGATAATAAATGAGTATTTTGCTTCAGTATTTACTGTGGAAAAGGATATGGAAATAGATGGTGACACCTTACAAAATGTCCATGTTACAGAGGAGGAAGTGCTGGACGTCTTGAAATGCACAACGGTTGATAAATCCCCAGGACCTGATCAGGTGGACTCTAGAACTCTGTGAGAAGTGATTGCTGGACCTCTTGCAGAGATATTTGTATTATCAATAGTCATAGGTGAGGTGCCAGAAGACTGGAAGATGGCTAACGTGGAGCCACTGTTTAACAAGGGTGGTAAGCAGTAGCCAGGGAACTATAAACCAGTGACCCTGACGTCGGTGGTGGACATGATGTACATGTATTTGGAAAGGCAAGGACTGATTAGGGATAGTCAACATGGCTTTGTGCATGGGAAATCATGTCTCACAAACTTGATTGAGTGTTTTGAAGAAGTAACAAAGAAGATTGATGAGGGCAGAGCAGTAGATGTGATCTATATGGAGTTCAGTAAGGCATTTGACAAGGTTCCCCATGCAGACTGATGAGCAAAGTAAGATCTCATGGAATACAGGGAGAACTAGCCATTTGGATACAGAACTGGCTCAAAGGTAGAAGACAGAGGGTGTTTTTTTTTCAGACTGGAGGCCTGTGACCAGTGGAGTGCCACAAGGATCGGTGCTAGATCCTCTACATTTTGTCATTTACATAAATTATTTGGATGTGAGCGTAAGAGGTACATTTAGTAAGTTTGCAGATGACACCAAAAGAGACCTAAGGGGCAACCTTTTCACGCAGAGGGTGGTATGTGTATGGAATGAGCTGACAGAGGAAGTGGTGGAGGCCGGTACAATTGCAACATTTAAAAGGCATTTGGATGGGTATATGAATAGGAAGGGTTTGGAGGGATATGAGCCGGGTGCTGGCAGGTGGGACTGGATTGGGTTGGGATATCTGGTTGGCATGGACCGAAGGGTCTGTCTCCATGCTGTACATCTCTATGACTCTATGAGTGTCAGAAGAATCTTGAATCAGTGTCAAGAGTTTACCACATGTAAATATAGAATGATGTAGTGATGGAATACCACCCTCTGTGGAGTTATTTCAGATATATTTAAGGTTATGTAGTGGAGAAAATGTAGAGAATCACCAGGGGACGCAGAGAGTTCTTCAATAGCAGGTCTTTTATTTGCAAATAACAAACCGTGACACTGAGAAAGCAGATTCTTGAATGCCCACAAACTGCAGGGTCCATGGCTTTTTATATTTTTATATTTTTTTTATCATGTTTCTGTTATCTTATCAGCATGTCCAACTGTATTAATCAAAGTACCTTACTCTTGCTACACAATAAACCAGTGATGTTAGTTCCCATTATCTCTTTAGTTGTACATTCTACTAAATGTTATTCTAATGTCACAATTAGATATTTAGTGTCAACTTTTTGCAACAATGGTCTTTCATTCCAGACCTTACTTAATATTTTCGTAATGTCATGATTTGATATTTATTATCACCTCTGCTACAGTGATCTTCCATTCCAAATTAACCTGTCATGATTAGATATCT